>NC_064817.1:36213236-36454567 GCF_023721935.1 Panthera uncia | reverse complement strand
TTGCAGCGAACCCCGGGGGGAGCCGGGCACTGAGGGTGGGGCGCTATCTTGCACCAAAGCTCGGAAGACGTCGGAGTACGGGACAGATCTTTGCAGCGAACCCCGGGGGATGCTGAGCACGGAGGACGGGGCGGACCCTTGCAACAACTCTACAGTGGAGTCCGAGAGCTGGGCGGATCCGTCTACTGACACTCGGGGAAAGCCAGCTACTGGGAACCGCAAGGACCCGTGCTGTGACACTAGAGGGGAGTTAGGTGTGGGAGGTCCTTGCACTGAACTCCGGAAGGAGCCTTGCACTGAGGGCGGGGCCGACCTTTGTGCTGACTCTTGGAGAGTGTTACTGGGTGGAGGAGGTGCTGGTGTAGATACCCTGAGGAAGCCGGGTGTCACGGGCGGGTCGGACCCTTGCATCGACTCTGGGGAAGAGTTATTGGTTATAGGAGGTCCTGGTACTGATACTCGGGGGTAGCCGCGCCCTGCGGCCAGGGTGGATTCAGACACCGACACTCGGGTGGAGTCTGAGGGCGGGGCAGGTGCTGGTACCGATCCCCGACCGTTGCTGGCGTCCGGGTCGGATGCTGGGGCGGCCCTCTCGGCGGTGCTCAAGCGGGTAGCAGACTTGGGGATCTGGTGACTCTGGCCGTGGGCGTCAAAGCGCCAGAGGCTTGTGTTAGAGTCCGTGTTGGTCCTCCGGCTAAGACTTAAGTCGAGTTGGGCCGACGCGCTGGACCTGGAGATGTTCTCGTATCCGGTGTCCGTTGATGCGGACCTGCTCCACGCTTGCCTGGCCAACGAACCGGTCAAGGTCCGCCACTCGGCATGGATGTTCGACCCGGACATGGAAGATGCGGCCGCGCCCGAGATGGAGGCCTGGCTCGGGATCTGGGCAGCGATGCCCTCGGCTCCGGGAGCGCGCTCGGCCCCCCGGCCACCTCGGCCCCCTTGCGAGGCGGGCGAGTTGTGTGCGCTCATGGTGGTGTAGCGCGTGAGGAGGGACGCGGTGTTCTGCCCTCTGCCCCTCCCCTACGGGCCCGCTCCTTGCCGGTCCCTGCTGTCCCGAACCGGCACTCTCCCGGGCCTGCCCGGGGGTGAGGGGCCCAGCCCACTAGGTGGTGGGGAGACCCGGCGCTACCGCAGCCTGGCCCCGCCTACCTCGCCTGCCCCGAGGGCGGGCGGCACCACCAAAGGATGGAGCGGTGGGCGCGTGAGAGTTTCGGCCTAGTGCCGTTACTCTCACGCCGTGACTAAAAGTGGACTGGGCCGGGTGGGCTCGGGAAGGGGACTAAGATGGCAGGGTAATGGCCGCGCCCACCCGCGATGGCTCCTTTGTGACGTCACAAGGGGCCAGGGTGAGGTCTGCGCAGCCGCGCGCGGGCCCTCCCTAGGGAGGGGGCGGGGTGAAGTGGGAACTGTTATTTAGGCTTGACTTGGTGACGATTGGTTCTCTGTGGGGTGGTTCAAGCTGAGGTGCTTGACCCAAATCGAAGCGCATAGGCGAGAAAATTAAGAACTCAACTATCACAGATTAAGTGGGACCTGCACTTTAAAAGTGAAGGTGAAGGGCTGGCTAAGGCGCAGAAACAAAAAAAAGAAAACATGTGTTTCCCCATCCTACGGAAAAGAGGGATATTTAGTGCCTATGTTTCACTGTACAATCAGCCTCTTGCTAGTTTTATCCCTTCTTTATATTTACACTTTATCCTCCTAGAGCTGGTTTGGTCATCATTATTAGAACCCTCGAAAATAGATGTAATTATAACATCTAGGGTAGGTGATGAGAACTCCAGGAAGTTAACTAGAATCTGTTAAATTTTTTTTTTAAAAATCAGGGGCGCCTGGTGGCTCAGTTGCTTAAGCAACTGACTTCAGGTCAGGTCATGATCTCATAGTTAATGAGTTCGAGCCCCGCGTCAGGCTCTGTGCTGACAGCCCAGACCCTGGAGCCTGCTTCTGATTCTGTGTCTCCCTCTCTCCCTGCCCCTCCCCAACTTGTGCTCTGTCTCTCTCTCAAAAATAAGTAAACGTTAAAAACAAATTTAAAAATAAAAAAAAGAATCTTAAAAAAAAAAGAAAAAAAAGAAACATATTTTTTAAAATCCACCCTTGGGTGGCTCAGTCGGTTGACAAGCATCAGCTTCAGTTCAGGTCATGATGCCTGGGTTGGTGCTTTCTGCTGTCAGTGTGACGCCCACTTCAGATCCTCTATCTCCCTCTTTCTCTGCCTCCCCCCCCCACTTGTTCTCTCTCTCCCTCTCTAAAAAACACTTAAAAATCCACCTATAACTCTTTCTCTTGTCCACCTCCCAATTCCGTATCAATATCTTGTTGAAGAAACTGTGAGGGAATATATCGTCTTTATCAGGCTTTAAAAGCTTTTACTTTCTAGAAAAGTGGTTGAGATTATGACTAAATTGATAACATTTTTATCTTGTTAGACATTGAAGTGAAAAGGAAATAAGAGATATAAAGAATTCAGACCTTTCCTAAATATGATTCCATCCAACTTTCTCCATACCCTTATTGCATTCATTTCTTTTCATTCAAATATTTGATTTCATGCTATGTGCCAGGCACAGGGCAAAGTACTGGGGACACGCGGGCAACACGAGACAGCCGGAGACCTTCATCGAACATACAGTCTGCTAAAAGAGCTATAGTAGAGGGTATAGACAACCACACGCTTGATGTGTTCTGATAAATGTTATGTTGGAAAGGTTCCGAGTGATGAGAAAGTGTTAGCGTGTCTTGACCACTCTAGAGGTTAACTTTGGGTTTGGGGGTGTAAAAGTTTTCCAGAAAGAGGGAACAATGTGGGCAAGGCCCTGTAGTAGAAAAAAGCATGGTTCGTTGGTGAAGCTGAAAGCCGGACAGTGGCGCTATAGCGAGGGGAGGAAAGGAACATGAGAGACAAAACGGCTGAGGTTAGCTGGGCCAAAGTAAGACTCTTGGTCTGTATTCTAAAATTGGTTTCAATGTTTATTTATTTGTGAGAGACAGAGCATGAGCAGGGAGGGGCAGAGAGAGAGGGAGACACAGGATCCGAAGCAGGCTCCAGGCTCCGAGCTGTCAGCCCAGAGCCTGATGCAGGGCTTGAACTCAGAAACCATGAGATCATGACCTGAGCCAAAGTCGGATGCTTAACCGGCCAAGCCACCCAGGCGTCCCTCTTGGTCTGTATTCTAAAGCAATGGAAGCCACTGCATGATTTTAAGCAAAGGGTAATACAACTAGATGGCATTTTGAAAACATCTATCTGCCTACCATGTAAATAACGGGTTGAAGGAGACAAGAGTAGATACATACGAAGAGTCCAAAGCTTGGGATTTTTCAAAGAAAGCTGTGATGGGGTCTTGGACTAGGGTGGGTGGTGGCACCTGGAGGGCTGTGGACATATTAGAGACATTTACATGTAAAACTGACAGGACTTGGTTGTGGCTAGAATTTGGAAGATCATGAGCCTACTTTTGGACATGATCGGTTTCAAATGACTTTGAGACATCCAGATGAAGGTTATAGGGTAGATAGTTGAACAGAAAGCCAGAGACTCAAAGCAGGAGTTTGGCTGTAGATAAAAATGTGGGAGTCTTATTAATAAATAATAAATGAGGGGCGCCTGGGTGGCTGGCTGGTTCAGTTGGTTGAGCGTTCGACTTCAGCTCAGGTCATGATCTGGCAGTTCATGGGTTCAGCCACACACCCCCCCCGCCCCGTTCTGTTTTGGCAGCACAGAGCCTGCTTTGATTCTGTGTCTCCCTCTCCCTCTCTCTGCACCCTCCCCACTTGCATGCTCTCTCTCTTTCAAAAGTAAATAAACATTTAAAATAAATAGGGGCCCCGGGGTGACTAAATCGGTTAAGTCCCCTTGGGTCACGATCTCACGGCTCCTGAGTTCCAGCCCTGTGTTGGCCTCTGTGCTGACAGCTTGGAGCCTGGAGCATGCATCGGATTCTGTGTCTCCCTCTTTCTCTCTACTCTCCCCCACTTGCACTCTCTCTCTCTCTCTCAAAAAAAAAAAAAAAATTTAAAAAAATTAAAATAAATAAATAAATAATGAATAGGATAGGTGAATGGAAATATGGAGATTTCCTCTTTCCATTTTGTTTGTATTGTATATTTTGAATATCTTTTGTAAAAAACCCCAAAAGTTGTTTTGAAATAGATAAATAAAGGAACGATTTCAACATACCCTACAAGTATTATTTCCTCCCTTGTCGGACCTTGGGCAAATTACTTAACTTCTCTGTGCCTGTCTCCTCAAGTATAGAATGTCGTAAGTTGTATCTGTCAGGGTTCCAGCAGGAAAACAGCAAACTCTTATTCAATCATTTGAAGAGAAGGGGCGCCTGGGTGGCTCAGTTGGTTGAGCGTCCGACTTTGGCTCAGGTCATGATCTCGCGGTCTGTGAGTTCGAGCCCTGCGTTGGGCTCCGTGCTGACAGCTCAGAACCTGGAGCCTGCTTCGGATTCTGGGTCTCCCTCTCTCTCTGCCCCTCCCCTCATGCTCTGTCTCTCTCTCTCTCTCTGTCAAAAATAAATAAAAACATTTAAAAAATTAAATCATTTGAAAAGAGTATCATAGAGGAAATATTTTAAAAGGTGTGGGCAAGATGAAGAGAAACCACATGGAATCATAGTGTACCTCCCGGCTGGTGACAGCAAGAAGGCTGATCACCGTGAAGGGGTAAAGAGAGAGAACAGTTCTCAGAACCCGGTGACAGAGGTGTTTGGTCAAGGCTGCCTGACACACAAGCTGTGGCCTTTAGTTCAGGGAGACATCCAGCCCAAAGGAAACTCACAGAGTTTCCAGGACAAATAATACCCAGCCTTCCTCACCTGCTTCCCCCTCACCTCCCCCTATTCCTCTCCATTGACCTACCCCAACTAGAATGTAGAAGGCAAGGGATCCTGTTCATGCAGTCCTTGCCAGTCGGCCGTCAGGGGACAGAACACGCTAGAGAAGAGTGGTTAGTGCCCATGGAAGGGCCAAGGGAAGATATCCAGTATCGTCTTACTGAGGGTTCAACAAGCAAATACAAAATACTTAGCTAATTACACAATATATACTCACACTTTAATTTCTAAAAACCACATTATATTCATGTCATGGACTGTACTTTACTGAACTGTTATCCTCTCATATGAAGCGTGTAGAACTTTCCAGCTTTTTTTTTTATTTTTTATTTAAAAAAAATTTTTTTTTTAACGTTTATTTATTTTTGAGACAGAGACAGAGCACGAACGGGGGAGGGGCAGAGAGAGAGGGAGACACAGAATCTGAAACAGGCTCCAGGCTCTGAGCCATCAGCCCAGAGCCCGACGTGGGGCTCGAACTCATGGACTCACAGACCGTGAGATCATGACCTGAGCTGAAGTCGGCCGCTTAACCGACTAAGCCACCCAGGCGCCCCAACTTTCCAGCTTTTTAATATAATACGTAACATGGGGATGAATATTGTTCTACATAAAATATTGTACATGTATTTTTACGATTTCCTTGAGATAGAATCTTAAAACTAAAATTATGGGGTAAATTTAAAAGGTCTTTGATTGAAATTACCAAATGACCTGCCCAAGAGATCATACAAACTTATACCTCAACAATGTCTATGAATGGCTGTCTAAGGCCCTGGAATGTGGACAAAGCTCTTACTTAAGTAGGCTCCATTCCCAACATGAGGCTTGAACTCATGACCCTGAGATCAAGAGTCAGATGCTTTACCGACTGAGCTAGCCAGGCTCCCTCTGCAGTTCTAATTCTATTTTTCACTGCTTCTATTGCAGATATTGACAATGCTATTTCAGTTTAGGATTTTTTTTTAACTTTAGATTAAAAAAAATGTTTTTTAACGTTTATTTATTTTTTGAGAGACAGAGACAGAGCATGAGCTGGGGAGGGGACAGAGAGAGGGGGGGAGTCACAGATTCTGAAGCAGGCTCCAGGCTCCGAGCTATCAGCACAGAGCCCAACGTGGGGCCTGAACCCATGAACCACGAGATTGTGACCTGAGCCGAAGTTGGACGCTTAACCAACTGAGCCACCCAGGCGCCCCTTTTAACTTAAAAAATTTTTTTTAATGTTTATTTATTTTATTTTTGAGAGAGAAAGTGTGAGTCAAGGAGGGGCAGAGAGAGAGGGAGAAAGGGAATCCCAAGCGGGCAGCACAGAGCCCAATGCAGGGCTCAAACCCACGAGCCATGCTTTTATGACTTGAGCTAAAATCAGTGGCCTAAGCGACTGAGCCACCCAGGTGCCCCTAACTTTAAATTTTTCTTGTATGCAACTCACTTTTCATTGATGTCATGTATATCTTGCTGTATTTTCTCCTTATGACGTCCTAATTTTGTGCCACAGAGATCTAGTTTTATGCATTTTCTGAGGATATCTACTGATTGTGACAATGCTCTTCTTTGCAGACACACATCGTGCTCTCATTCATTGCTAGCTCAAGCACACAATGGTACAACCCTTGTGGAGAGGAATGTGGTAATATCTAACAAAGTCACATATGCATTCAACCTTTGACCCCGCATTCCTGCCTCCAGGAATTTATTCTAATGATACACCTCCACAAACAGGTCAAACATTCACAGGGCTATTTATTGTGAACTTATTTTTTTTTTATTGTTTATTTTTTAAATTCATTTTGGAGAGAGAGAGAGAGAGCACGAGCTGGGGAGAGGAGCAGAGGAGAGAGAGAAAATCTTAAGCAAGCGCCACACTCAACCGGGAGTCTGATGCCAGGCTCAGTCATGACCCGAACTGAAATCAAGATGGGATGTTCAATTGACTGAGCCACCCAGACGCCCCTTGAACTTATTTTTACTATTTATTGATTGATTGATTGATTATTTATTTATTTACTTTTAAACTCAAGTTAGTTAACATATAGTGTAATATAACATATAGTGTAATAATGATTTCAGGAATAGAATTCAGCGATTCATCACTTACATATAACACCCAGTGCTCATCCCAACAAGTGCCCTCCTTAATGCCATTTACCCTTTTAGCCCATCCCCCTACCCAACACCCCTCCAGCAATCCCCAGTTTGTTCTCTGTATTTAAGAGTTCCTTATGGTTTTGCCTCCCTCTCTGTTTTTAATCTTATTTTTCCTTCCTTCCCCCTATGTTCATCTGTTTTGTTTCTTAAATTCCACATATTAGTGAAATCATGTGATATTTGTCTTTCTCTGACCTATTTTGCTCAGCATAATACAGTCTAGTTCCATCCACCTTGTTCACCTTGTTGCAGATGGCAAGATTTCAGTCTTCTTTTATCACCAAGTAATATTCCACTGTATATACACCACATCTTCTTTATCTATTTGTTAATCAATTGAACTTATATTTAATAGAACAATTCAAAACAATTTCCATGCCCATCGATGGGAAACTGGTTGCATAATCTTTGATTATGTCTACATAGTGGACAGGTCATAAAAGTGAAACACTATGCAGCTATTAAAAAAAAGATATGAGTGATTTTCAAGATATATATCTTTATATATGATATATGTGTGTGTGTCTGGTGTATATATATATATGTATATATTATATGTGTGTGTGTTAGTACATTCATGTAAGAAAGATATGTACCTTTATTTGCAAAGGAAAACATAGGTAAGATAAATCATAAATGGAGAAACAAGGGCGCCTGGGTGGCTCAGTTCATTAAGCATCCAACTTTGGTTCAGGTCATGATTTCGCGGTTTGTGACTTCGAGACCCGCATCTGGCTCTGTGATGACAGCTTGGAGCCTGGAGCCTGTTTCGGATTCTGTGTCTCCCTCTCTCTGCCCTTCCTCTGCTCGTGCTCTGTCTGTCTGTCTCCCTCTCTGAAAAATAAATGAACAAAACAAAAAAAGAATGCTATATAGCTGTATATATATAAAAAAAAAAAGAAACAAAAAAATGGAGAAATGTATGACGATGTAATGGAGGGGATAGGGATGGGAGTGAGATTTCTGAGTTTTTTGTTTGAAAATAGTACAATTCCCATTACGGATTTTCATGGGCTCAACTAAACCTTCAGACTCATAAAACTGCCATGGGCCACATTTGGCATCCGTCTGCTCAGAGAGGTACAGATTGCCAGCAGGGCAGAACGTTCTTTCACGGGACACCTTGCAGTAGCAGACAGATCAGTCCAGATAGCAGACAGTCGGTCCCCCAAGTGGTTGTTCAGGGACAAGGGAAGAAGTGTCACATCAGGCAATATGGAACCTAGCTTGGAGTAGCAGCCATATGCCCCATAGGAGCCAATAACTTATTCATAGTCACAGTATCCAGGGTCCCTCATCTAGGACATACCCAACAGTGACAGTCACCATACCTAGAGAAGCCCAGAATGATGTTATTTGCATCACGTGTCTATAGTTGATTTATAATTTCTACCCGTCTAGATGCTCTTTACCAACCAGAGGGCACCCATGTTTGCTGTAAGTAATGTTGCTTAATCAAACTGGAGCCATTAGAGCATCAAAAGAATTATGGAAAAGATTAATGAAAATGCATTAGGCCACTGTGTTGTGACAATATAAATTAACAAAATATTGGGAGAAAGGAGCTTAAAAAAGGAAAGTTATTCTTTACAGAAACTATCAGGCAGTAAATATAGAATATTTATTGTTAAAACACACCATTTCAACTCTTACAGTAATTGGTTCAAGCAAGGATCTCAGCAGATGCTAAAAACCTTGAGTGAAAGATTATTAGGAAACAGGTTACTCACATGGTCTCCAAGTATTACTCCACAGATAATTTTATTAATTATAAAGGAAAAACATTCCTTTGCAGTTAAGACATCCAGTCATTATCACTTTAACCAAATGACCAAACTTAAGATCACCAATTATCAATAATCTAATACAAAGGCGCTGGCTGGCTCAATCAGAAGAGCATGTGACTCTTGAACTTGGGGATGTGAGTTCGAGCCCCATGTTGGGTGTAGAGCTTACTTAAAAAAAGGATCTAATATAAAATGTCCTTTGATGTGATGTAGTTACATACACAATCTCACGTGTGCAATATTCTTACTAAAAATGCCTAACTTGAATCCAATCATGAGGCAAAAATCACACAAATCCAGATACAAGACATTTTACAAAACAGCTGGCCTGGATCCTTTAAAAAAAAAAAAAAGTCAATGTTGGAAAGAAATTAAAAGGTGGGGCACCTGGGTGGCTCATTCAGTTGAGCATTTGACTTCGGCTCAGGTCATGATGTCACAGTTCGTGAGTTCAAGCCCTGTGTCAGGCTCTGTGCTGACAGCTCACAGCCTGGAGCCTGCTTCTCATCCTGTCTCCTTCGCTCTCTGCCCCTCCCCAGCATGTTCTCTTTCTCTCTCTCTCTCAAAAATACATAAACATTAAAAAAAAAAAAGAAAGAAAAGGCAAGTGCACTTTCAAGATGAAGAGAATAAAAAGACATAAAGACCAAACACTGTGAGAAACCTGATTGGATTCTGGATTGGAAAATAAAAAAAATCTATAGACGTTGTGACAATTGAGAAGATTCAATGAACTATATATTTGATGATGTTACTCATTAGTGTTAATCATACTGGATGTGATAATGGTACTGTGGTTTTGCAGGAGAACGTTCTTTTAGGTGAATATCATGAGTGTTTCAACTTGTTTTCAAATAATTGAGAAAAAAACCTCAAATACTGAAAACGTGTGAAAGTGTGGTAATATGCACAACAATTGGTGAATCTAGTGAAGGGTGTATTAGTGTTGATGAAAATATGCTTTTAAATTTTCTGTAGGTTTGAAAAATATTGTGTTGGGGAGAAAAGAGTTCAAAGGAAAAATTATTTTGAGCCAAAAATTCTTTACCAAGGGAAGTTATTAAGCATTATGAAGGCAAAAGAAATTCATTAAATAAGCAAAAAAGAAAGCTTATTACCTCTCTTTCTGAAAGTATATATTTTTTTAGTATGCATTCCAGAAAAATAAGGCTGAAAAGTGAGAAAGAGGGCTATCCCATGGCAAGGACCTAACTGGAAATCCAGTAAAATATCAGGGACCACAGGTTGGCCATCCAGAAAGCAAACAGACCAAGTTAGGATTGAGTAGGCATTAGGACTACAGTGGATTCCAAATGAGATATAGAACAAGTGAATTGGAATGCATTAGAAGTACATAAATAATACCTAATATTGGGGTACCCGGGTGGCTCATCAGTTGAGTGTCTGGCTCTTGATTTTGGCTCAGGTTATGATCCCAGGGTCATGGGATTGAGCCCCACATCAGGGCTTCCTGCTGAGCATGGTGCCTGCTTAAGATCCTCTCTCTTTCTGCCTCTGCCCCTCTTCCCCACTTGTGGTCTCTCTCTTTCTCTCAAATAAAATAAAATAAAATAAAATAAAATAAAATAAAATAAGGGGCATCTGTGTGACTCAGTATGTTAAGTGTCTGACTCTTGATTTCGACTCAGGTCATTATCTCACAGTTCCTGAGATCAAGCCCCAGGTAAAGCTCCGAGCTATCAGCATAGAGCCTGCTTGGGATTCTCTTTCTTTCCCTCTCTCTCTGTCTCAGCCTCTGTCTCTCTCTCTCAATAAATAAACTTTAAAATAAAATAAAATAATTTAAAAAAGAAAGCCTATTATTATCCTCTCAATTAAAGGCAGAAACAAAGAAAAACATGGCATTATTGAGCAATTTGTTGCATTTAAGTAAAGCAAATCCAGGGACACCTGGATGGCTCAGTCGGTTAAGCATCCGACTTCAGCTCAGGTCATGATCTCATGGTCAGTAAGTTCGAACCCCTTGTTGGGCTCTGTGCTGACAGCTCAGAGTCTGGAGCCTGCTTTGGATTCTGTCTCCCTCTCTTTCTCTGCCCCTACCCCGCTCACGCTCTGTTCTCTTGGTCTCTCAAAAATGAATATACGTTAAAAAAATTTTTTTTAAGGAAAGCAAATACATTTGATCTTGACAGTAGGAAAATTCTTCTTTGCTTAGCATGAGGATCATGACCATAGAACCAGAAAGAAGGAAACTATATAATTATGCCACATAAGTCAGCTCTACAATTGACTTCTTATTATATAAATATTTTATTGATTCTTCTACTCTTAGAATACTTAGTTATGGTTGCAGAGAACAATACAAATGTTATCAATCTTGACAATAAAAAATAAAGGAACAGCTGACGGATGATGAGGAGGAAGCAGTAGAAAAAAATGTAAAAGGGTCACAATACGTACCAAGTGTCCAAAGATACTGTAAAAAATTGGTAGAAACTGAAATAAGGAGTTAAGTATATTATTGAAAGATATAATGGAGGAAGTAAATTAATGAGCCAACAACCAAAAAGGGGAGTGAGGAGAGAATGTGGGAGCGGTGTAACTGAATGAAATCCTCACCTAAAATACAAGCAAGTCAATAGACAGTGTCTAAAGTAGACAAATGAGGGTGCCTGGCTGGCTCAGTCGGGAGAGCATGAGATTCTTGATCTCAGGATTGTGAGCTTGAGCCCCATGTTTGTTGGGGAGATCACTTTTTAAAAACGTAATAAAAATCTTAAAACCAATAAAGTGGACAAAGGAAGAAATAGTGCCATGAGCTGGGATTATGGGGAAAAAAGTGTCCCCATATCGCTGATAGAAGTAGGAATCTCAGTAGTCTATTTGAAGGCAATACGTATTAAAAACCTTAAAAATACGGATAGTCTTTCACTTAGTAATTCTACTTGAGGGAATTATCCTGAGGAAATAATTATAAGAGATTTACCTATAAGCATGTTCATTGTTAATACAAGTGCTACATTGAGAGGAACAAATAAAGGAGATTTGTTACATACATTTTGGCTTACCCATAAAATGTATGATTATAACCATTAAAAATAATGATGTATATTTCATTCAGGGGGTAATCACAGCTATTTTTTTTTTCATTGAGTCATTTAAGAAATAATTATCAAGCACTCATTATGTGTTAGGCACTGTTCTTGATGTTATGGATATATCAGGGGGCAGAACCAATAATGTCTCTGCCCTCGTAGAGCTCATTTTTATTTTTTTACTGTTTATTTATTTGGCGGGGGGGGGGGGGCGGCGGATGGGCAGACAGAGAGGGAGACACAGAATCTGAAGCGGGCCCGGGGCGAAGAGATGTCAGCACGGAGCCCAGTGCAGGGCTTCAACTCACAGACCTCTCGATATCGTGACCTGAACTGAAGTCAGAGGCTTAACCGACTGGGCCACCCAGGCGTCCCTACCCTCATAGAGCTTAGATTCTAATGGGGTTGGAGAAGACAGGTAAAGAAGAGGAAACAATAAATATATAAATAAATAAATAAATAAATAAATAAATAACTATATAGCATGTCAGGTGGTAAAAGTGCTTTGAAGAAAAATCAAGCAGAGCAAGGGGAAGAACCATAGGGTAGGGATTAACATTTTGTATAAGGTGAGCAGGGAAGGCTTCTTCAGTCTGGTGACATTGGTATATCCATGTCAACACATTGAGGGGCAGAGCCAAGAAGATATCTGGGGAAGAGCACGCCAGGCAAAAGAACAGCTAGTACAAACACCTCAATCTAGAAATATGCTTCATTTGTTTGAGGAACAGCGAGGAGACGGGCAATGGTGGCGTGGAGTGAGTGATGCAGGGAATAGTGGGAGACGAGTGCGGTTCAGGATGTTATAGGCCCTTGTAGACTATGTTAGGAACTTTTTTAAAAGACTTATATTTTATTTTATCTTATTTTATTTTGTTTACGTTTGTTTATTTTATTTTATTTTATTTTATTTTATTTTATTTTATTTTTGATATATATAGAGAGAGCCTGCACGTAAGCTGGGGAGGGGGCAGAGAGAGGGACACAGAGGATCCGAAGCGGACTCCATGCTGACAGGGGACAGCCCTATATGGGGCTTAAACCCACGAACTGCTAGATCATGATCTGAGCTGAAGTTGGGCGCTTAACCAACTGAGCCACCCAGGCGCTCCTATTTATTTTTGAAAGAGAGCGAGAGCATGAGTGGGGGAGGGGGCAGAGAAAGAGAGGGACAGAGGATCTGTGCTGAAACCCGACGGGGTGGGGCTCAAATTCACAAACTGAGATCGTGACCTGAGCTGAAGTTGGATGCTTAACTGACTGAGCCACTCAGGTGCCCCTAGGCTAAGGATTTTGGATTAATTTTTTCTGAGTGGTGGGAAACCATTCAGTTTTGAGGAAGGGAGTAAAATGATCTTTCAGTCTAGAAGGATAAAAGTAGCTGACCTGTTCGAAGGTAAGAGGGTGCCCCCACTCCCTCAAACCACCAGAGCTAGCCAACTCTTTCAAGGAGGGCCCCAGCCGGAAAGAGGAGGCACCCAAATTAGGATAATTTGAAGAAAGGTTAGTAACCAGAATATATGCTGAACTGGGAAGGGCCAGAAAGACTTGGAGTCTGGAAAGATAAAGCCATATGTAAAGGACTACCTCAAGAGGAGCAGTGAGAGACACAAGTAATCCCTGAAGAGCTTACAGGGAAGAAACAATGGGTTAAGTACCCCAAACTTTCCCTTTTCCCTGTTATCTCCCCATTGGATGAACTCAACAAGAAGCCAGAGCACATGGGAGTCCGTTACCGCCCATAGAAGACAGGCTTTCATGGCAGAAAGCTGTGTGCAAGAGAGGTAAGTAGATCTAGAGGGGTAACTGGAAAGTATTCAGCACTGGTAGCCTTTTAATGAAAGCAATACTATGAATCAGATACCTTGTTTTTCACAACAAAACATCAGCCTTGTCATTTTCAGGCCTAGTAATCAGAATTCAGGGCGCTTTTTTTAATAAAAACTTTTTTTAAGTGTATATATTTATTTTGAGACACAGAGAGAGCAAGCAGGGGAGGGACAGAGACAGAAGGAGAGAATCCCAAGCAGGCTCAGTGGGGAACCTGATGCAGGGCTCACACTCACGAACTGTGAGACCATGACCTGAGCTGAAACCCAGAGTCGAATGCTTAACAGACTGAGCCACCCAGGTGCTCCTGGCTCTTTTTTTTTTTTTTTTTCCCTCAAAGTACAGTTAACACACAATGTCACCTTAGTTTGAGGTGTACAAAATTTATGGCCCTTTTATTTTTAAATTATTTTTTAATAAAGTCATGATAAGGATCAAATGACTTTTTAAAAATATTTTATTCTTAAGTAATCCCTACACCTGATGTGGTCCTCAAATTTACAACCCCAAGATCAAGAGTCACATGCTCTACTGACTGAGCCAGCCAGGCGCCCTTTATAGCTCTTTTAATAAATATATTTTAACTTGCTAACAACCTCAGTATCTGATTGTTTGCCACTCATCCACTATAAACGGTCTTAGCTGCCAAAACCAACATTTTGAGATGTGACCGAGTGGTGTCTTCTAGAATTGAAGGTTAGCAAATTCTCCAGGAATCTGCTGTCTGAAGTGTTTCTTGATGTGTTCTTTCAGAAATGGCAATTTGAATGTGAGAAAGGGTAACCAAGGGGACAGGAGTCTGCTCCTTGGTGAGTTGCAGATCAGTGGAGTTGTTGCACAAAAGAAACTTTATTTGCATCGTGGGGAATAACTTCCAAAGCCTTGCCTCTCTGAGCAAGGGTGAATGGGTTCCTTTTATTTAGGGTTAAGGTTAGAAAGGGGAGCTTTGTCATCTTTAGCAGAGGAGGGCATAAGGTTGTGCATGTGCCTTAAGGAAACATGCCTACCCATATATTGTATACAATGTAAATGAGGCTTGTGCGCCTTCTTGGGGGAGATTTAGTATTATAATGGGTTAAAGGTAACTGTCAGTCATTGCGTGGGTTTAGCTCAAACTAGTCAGGGTGCTTTGGGCCAGCAGAGCTTGTCCTACAGGCAGGCATTATCACTTGAGGGGTAGTATCATTGTCCATCATGGGATGCTATGTGCCCACGATTCGCCTGAGTTAAGAGAGAAGCTGGAAAGAAGGGCTTAAAGGAAAAATGGGGGACAAAGGTCTGTGGGTACAAGCAGCTGAGCAGTAGAGGTCAGGTCTTGGGACCTAGCTGGTGACAAAAGGTTCTCTCACACCGAACTCTTGGGAAAGTGGATTGGTACAAACGTAGTAAAAAAACAATTTGGTGATGCGTATCAGAAGCCTTCATAATATTCACTCCTACTCATGGAAGTGTTCTATTTCTGCGACTCGTTCATAAAAATATAAACCCAGACGAAAGATTTCTGTATAAAGTCTGTAGTTCAATCATTTTTATAATAACCCCTTGCAAAAATGAATCCCTACAGCTCAGAACAACTGAACAGGGCAATAATAAGGCAATGGATAGGAATATGTTACAAATATGCCATTGGACATCATGCAGCCTTCAAAAATTATGTTTGCAAGGGATTTTTTCATGGCATGAGAAAATTATTACGATACAAGATGGAAGGAAAAAAGCATGATAAAAATTTCAGTGGCAAGTGGTCTCAATTGTGTAAGACAAAATATATAGGATCATCACTGAAACAATCAAAAAATTTTAAGGTTTTATTTTGAAATAATTACAGACTCACAGACAGTTGCAAGAACAGTAGAGAAAGGTCCTATGTGACCGTTCACATAGCTTCTCCCAACAGTAACATCTTACAAAACCACAATACATTATCAAAACCAGGAAATGTACTTACCATGCTCACCAGCATCACCAAAGTTATCTCTGAATAATAGTCCATATAAGCCACTAGCGATTATACTTCATTTATATACATATCACTGTTGAAATGCCGACACTTCAACTTATAAAATATTGTTATTTGGTAAAATGCAAGTAAGAGCTGGAATCTAGTTAATTGCATTGCCGTTATCAATTTCCTGGTTTGGCTCTCCACCTCCCCAGCTCTCCCAACACACACACATTGTATGCATCAGCAAGAGAGACCCAATGTTTCATAATTTTTTTACTATGCTGCTTTTTGGCCTGAATTCTCTCTCTACATGAATTTTTGCTGGTATGTTCTCTGTTCATTTGTTAAAACAGCAACAACAAGCTCAAAATGGAGCCATTTGCCCCCAACGACGGCATACCAAGACTTAATTACAGCTTCAACTCTCTCAGGAATGCGACCTTGTAACAATCGATCTGAAATTCTCTGATTGGCACTAGGAAGGTAATCTGTATGGTAAAAACCCTGCTGGTCCCTTCCCCCCCCCCCGCAAAAAAGGTCCTGGCCTGAAATAACCCTTCTTCTCTTTTGTTAATAACTTTTTTGCCCGACCCTTCTTCCCCTAAGAGGCTTCCATTTTGTATAATTCCTCCACTTGCTAGGTGGACTGCTGCCAGATTCACGAAACACTTAAGAAAGCCAAGGAAATGTTCCAAGTTTACTTGGTTGAATTTTGTTTTCCAGTGAATTTGGGGTCAGCAACGGCAATTAGAAGCTAACCTCCACTGGCATTCGGGAACAACAAGAAACGGGCGAGGTGCCCCCGAAAACTCTTGAGTTCACTGTCTTTCTGGCCGTTTCAAGGGCTCTGGTAAGTTCCTCTCGGTTGAGCTTAGGTCTTGTATTGCGTTCAAGCTCCCGATTTAATTGGCTTTCCTTAAAAGGGCAGGTCAGCTTGACCTGGCAGATGGTCCTGCCCAGGAGCCGAGCTGAGCCGGCAGTAATGCCCCCGCGCCCAACCTGGCTGGCAGACGGGTGGGTCTGCGTGGAGCCATGCCTCTGGCTTTTCAGACTGCAATTCCCCGGATGGGAAACCCCATGCCCTAGCCCCGTCTCTGGATTCCACGTTGGGAACTGCTGACAGTTTAGTCTGCGGTTCTCCATTTGTTTGGAATTGGCCTGCAGTCCCGGTTCCTCGGGGTTTGCGGGTCCAAGCCCTTTTCCCCAATCCAAGATTCCTCGGGATTGGTGGTGGTGCATAGAGGGCCTTCTTGTGGCCGGGAGGCAGTAACACCTCTTAGTTAACTGCTGATACATGGAGGTGTACGTGTTTGTCTGTCTTGCTTTGTGTAGATAAAGGTTATTGCTAAGTGGGTATCTCGGGAGCCAGAAAGAAACCCCAGCCCTTTGGTTTGTCCCGTGGACACAGTATGAACAAAGCTTTTAGAATCGTTACATGTAAGGGAGTTGTGTTTGAGTGTTATTCGAGTCCAGCTGCCCGGGAAGAAGGTACTCTGGAGAATGAACCGTTTTTACGAGCTTATATGCTTTTTCACATTTTGTAAAAAAGCCAGAAGATTATAGATTAGCGTACAGACAGGAATCACGGAATTTCACATCAAGGAATGCAGGGGGTAGGAGCACTGATCGGTGTCTCAAGGACAAGGTGGTTTCCCTTTGGGCAACGCATTCACAAAGCAGGTGCGCATCAGGCTCTGGTTTAAACCAAGTTTACATACCATCATGCCGACCTAGAAGGAAACCTAAGATGGCTTACCTAGAAGGAAACCTAAGATGGCTTTCCTTCTAGCTCAGGCCGGTAAAGACTAGTTTTCTCTCTACAGTCCCCAGATTGCCCCTGGGAACTGTGGGGGCAGCTGCAACCCTCATTCTTTGCAACCTCATTCTTTCAGCCCTTCCCGCACCCCCCACCCCAGATTATTTCTGTGGCTTTAGGAAACCAGAGGCCTAGCCAAAGGAAATGGATCCTTTATATCCAGAGAGGTGAGCATGCGACCTTCCAGCATACCTGCTTATTTTATTTTACTTTGTAATTTTTAATTTTTTACTTGCTTATTTTATACATAAGAACTATAGTCCTGGAAGGTGCGGAGATTTACCAAGCTGGCAAAATTTTACTAAAAACGGCTGGAAATTACAAGGGTCATTATGAGGAATGTTCCAAATAGATAAAATCATTTAAAAAGTGCACTTAAGGGGCGCCTAGGTGGCTCAGTCAGTTGAGCATCTGATTTAGACTCAGGTCAGGATCTCGCGTTTCCTGAGTTCTAGTCCAGCTTCAAGCGCTGGGCTGACAGCGTGGAGCCTGGAACCGGCTTCAAGTTCTGGATCTCTCTCTCTCTGTCCCTTCCCCACTCATGCTCTGTCTCTCTATCTCTCAAAAATAAATAAATAAGCATGAAAAAATAAAATAAAAAGTGCACTTAAAAACACGGGCTCCCAAATGAAACAAACAGGATAATATTTTTTAAACCTATTTTAACTAGTATGCAGAAGCCTACAACAGGTTTTGAAATTCCAAAATAGCTTCATTGAGTGATTCATTGCAAAAGGCTAATTAAAGAGAAAAGGTACCCAAAGCAAAAGTTATGAGCCAATTCTTTAGGGAAATGGACACAACTATCCTGTCCTGCCAGTGACTCTCTGTAAGGCCAACGGTGTGGCTCCAGAAGTTCAGAACTTCACTTACCCTTTTGCCAGTTTCCCCAAACCTCCCTATTCTGAAAATGCTTGAAAAAGGCAGGACTTTGGAAACCGAATTGACCCGCACTTACTTAATCTGTGTCTTTGTGATACAAACTGTCTATCCTCATCTTCTCAAGGAGCAGGAGCCATTCTTTGAAATGTAAGCTTTAGGGAGAAGTTTCTCAGAAGGAAAAAAAAAAAAAAAAAGAGGCAGGTATTTGGAAATTAGGCCTATAGTGTCCTCTCCACAAATACTGGTAAAAACAAGAGCTATTAGATCTTTGCATTTGTGTGTGTGTGTGTGTGTGTGTGTGTGTTTACCACATACATGTTTTAATATGATGTATTTTTCTATCTCTGGATGGTATAGCTAAATATAATTTGTTAAAGAGCCCTACTCAGTTGGTTTGAAAAGCCAGCATTTGTAAGTCTTGGACATTCTAAAACTTTCATGAAGAAACTAACCCATCCGACTCTTGATTTTGGCTCAGGTCATGATCTCACACTTCTTGGGATCGAGCCCTGCGTGGGGCTCTGCGCGGACAGCGTGGATCCTGCTTGGGATTCTCTCTCTCTTCTCTCAGCACCCCCCACCCCCCCACCTCTCTCTCAGAAATAAACCAACTGGGGCACCTGGGTGGCTCAGTTGGTTAAGCGTCTGACTTTGACTCAGGTCATGATCCCACGGTTTGTGAGTTCGAGCTCTTTGTCAGGCTTGTGCTGACAGCTCAGAGCCTGGAGCCTGCTTCAGATTGTGTCTCCCTCTCTGTCCCTGCCCTGCTCACGCTCTGTTTCTCTCTCTCTGTCAAAAGATAAATAAACATTAACAAAATTAAAATAAGTAAGTAAACTTGAAAAAAAAAAGAAATTAACCTGAATGTTTGTCAAGTTCACATGATCTGGGGATGATCTTTGATAAATAAAAGCTAGTTTAAGTTTGTAGATTTAATTAAAGTAGGCACATCTTTTTACTAGTCAAATTCATGTTGTCTCTGTCAGAAAATTTGTCAGCAAAAAGAACTTAGAATGATGACTGTTTTGTCTGGTGTCTCATGATGTTTCGTGGGTAATATAAACATAATTATCGGAAGCAAATGATTTAGATGTAAGTGGAATAAGGGCTTACAGATACAATTTTTAGGGATAATTATATTTTATGGGATGTGTACTTAAAAAGAACTTCCTAAATCTTTTTGGTATCTTGAAATTGAAGAGGTTTGCTAAGTTAAATTAAATGATGGAAATTTATTGAATATTTAGATCATTTCCAAACAAGATATTAAATACTGAAAATTTAATTACTGAACATAAGTTCATCCACTTTTAGTTTATTACAGGGAAGCTAAAGATTTTTGTATCTCTTAGCAAACATGGTTTGTGCCGTGCTATGGCATTTACCATGAGAAAGCATATGCTTCTAGAAATTATAAAAAGTATTTATAAGTCTGTCAAGCCACCGAATGCTAATACCATTCCTAATTGTTTACTTCTTAGTTTTCACTAGAAATTAAGGTTTCTAAGGGGTTAGAATTCTAATTAATACATGTAATTAAAGCTACTAGAAATAAGGGAAAAATCTTCATACGCAAAGGAAGTAACATGTATTTTCGGTAAAAGAAGTATAAGGAATGGAGATACAATTTTTTGAGGAAGAAAGTGTGTGAAAAAGTAATCTTTGGAAAGGAATTTTATGTGCTCAGGACTAAGGTTGAAATGAATATATGTGTGTGTGTGTATATACATATATTTTAATGTTTATTTGTTTAAAAAATTTTTAACATTTATTTATTGTTGAGGGGCGCCTGGATGGCTCAGTCCGTTTAGCATCCGACTTCAGCTCAGGTCATGATCTCACAGTTCCTGAGTTCAAGCTCCGCACTGGGCTCTGTGCTGACAGCTCAGAGCCTGGAGCCTGCTTTGGATTCTGTGTCTCCCTCCCTCTCTGCCCCTCCCCTGCTCATGCTCTGTCTCAGAAACTGTGAGATCATGACCTGAGCCAAAGTCAGACACTCAACCGACTGAGCTACCCAGACACCCTGAAATGAATATATTTTAATATCAAAAGTGAAAGAGAACTTCAACTACCTGCATTTGGACCTCAAGCTTTTTTGTTAAGTTCTTTCCCCTTATCACTTAATTCAGGCAAAAGACTCTTTGGGCAAAGTACCCCCTGCTGGGAACCGAAACTACCCCTTAAGCAATGCGGACTGCCCTGAGCCATCAAGAGCCAGCTCTTGACCATGTTGATCTGACCTTTGCTGCCCACCTGCCTGTACCCCCCGACCTTTGTCCTACTTTTTCTTTCTATAAACTGAGAAGTTTCAGCACTTTGGAGACAGTATTTGAGACACTAGTCCGCTGTCTGCCCGGCGTTGGTCCCACTGAAATAAATTCCTGTCTTGTTTCACCTCCACTCGGTTTCTCTGCCTTTGGGTTTTGTCAGCAGCGAGAGGCTGAACCTGATCTGTTTGGGACCCCCGGAGCCAGTCCTCTTGCACCACTCTGCCCTGGCTGCGAAAGTAAGCTGGCGCAAAATTAGAACTTGGTCTTCTCTGTTTAGAGGATCATTTTTTTGACCGTTGGTCTACTTTTGATAACCGATGGTGAAAGTTCCTTTACTTTTAAAGTAATCTACCCAGAAATCAAAAGAGTCCCCATTTTATCTTCTGGGGCGCCTGGGTGGCCCAGTTGGTTAAGCATCTGACTTCAGCTCAGGTCATGATATGGCGGCTCGTGGGTTCAAGCCCCTTGTCAGGCTCTGCGCTGACAGCTCATGGCGGCTCGTGGGTTTGAGCCCTGTGTCGGGCTCTGTGCTGACAGCTTAGAGCCTGGAGCCTGCTTCCGATTCTGTCTCCTTCTCTCTTTGCCCCTTTCCTTCCCCACTTGCACTTTCTCTCTCTCTCTCTCTCTCTCTCTCTCTCAAAAATAAATAAAACATTAAAAAAAATTTCCTGTATTTGCTCTCCTTATCAGGTCTTTGAATACTTAGGAAACCGAGGCTTAATATTAAGACAGGGAAGTTTTGTTAATATATAAATATTAAGTTTTATAATAATGTGTGATCCTATTTAGACAACTGCTTTAAAACCTTTCTTGATATGTGTTCCTAAGGCAAATTCCTTTCCTTTTTTTTATTTTATTTTATTTAAAAAAAAAATTTTTTTTAATGTTTATTTATTTTTGAGACAGAGAGACAGAGCATGAATGGGGGAGGGGCAGAGAGAGAGGGAGACACAGAATCGGAAGCAGGCTCCAGGCTCTGAGCCGTCAGCCCAGAGCCCGACGCGGGGCTCGAACTCACGAACCGCGAGATCGTGACCTGAGCCGAAGTCGGACGCTCAACCGACTGAGCCACCCAGGCGCCCCCCCCTTTTTTTTAAGTATGCTCTATGTCCAAGTTGGGTCTTGCGCTCCTGACCTGGCAACCTAGATTCACATGCTCTACCAACTGAGCCAGCCAGGTGCCTCTTCCTGAGGCCAATTCTAAATAAAGTCTTTTTGGCTTGAAAGAAACTGTGGCATTTTTCCAGGTGGTTCCAGCAACATTTCAATGGATTTGTTAATTAGGCTTATTTGGTATGTTAAATTACACCGGAAGCGTTGTCAAAATAGAATTAGTAACTAAGCCTTGTGCTGTATTTGTATAGGTGTATAAGTGTTCTAGAAATTGTATGAAATTCTTAGCAATTTGATATGTCCTGGTGGAATGTCATCACTGTAATTCGGGGTATTATCCTAAAATGTTGTATGGCCTCTGGGATCCCTATCACAAATGGGCAACACGTAAATAATCTTACTACTGTTCTCTTATCTTCTGAAGTTGCTGTCCTCAAAACTGAGGCTCACACTGAAAGGACTAAACCCATCTAGAAAGTGGAGAGGAGCGCTATTGCTGGGTTATTTTTAATTTTTTTGAAGGACCTCCACACTGTTTTCCAGAGCGGCTGCACCAGTTGGCATTCCCACCAACAGAACAAGAGGGTTCCCATTTCTCCTCGTCCTTGCCAACATCTGTTGTTTCCTTAGTTGTTAATTTTAGCCACTCTGATCAGTGTGAGGTGGTATCTTATTGTGCTTTTGATTTGTACTTTCCTGATGATGAGTGACATTGAGCACCTTTTCATGGGCCTGTTGGCTACCTGGCTGTCTTTGGAAAAGTGTCTATTCATGTCTTCTGTCCATTTCTTCATGGGATTATTTGTTTTTCAGGTGTGTGTTCTTTATAGATTCATTAAGTTCTTTATAGATTTTGGATACTAGTCCTTTATCCGATATGTCATTTGCAAATATCTTCTTCCATCTCATCAGTTGCCTTTTAATTCTGTTGATTGTTTCCTTTGCTGTGCAGAAGCTTTTTATCTTGATGAGGTCCCAATAGTTCATTTTTGCTTTTATTTCTCTTGCCTTCAGAGATGTGACGAGTAAGGAGTTGCTGTGGCTGAGGCCAAAATGGTTGTTGCTGTTTTCTCCTCTAGGGTTTTGATGGTTTCTTTTCTCACATTTAGGCCTTTCATCCTTTTTGAATTTATTTTTGTATATGGTGTAAGAAAGTGGTCCAATTTCGTTTTTCTGCATGTCGCTGTCCAGTTCTCCCAGCACCATTTGCTCAAGAGACTGTCTTTTTTCCATTGGATACTCTTTCCTGCTTTCTCAAAGATGAGTTGGCCATACATTTGTGGGTCCAGTTCTGGGTTTTCTATTCTATTTCTTTGGTCTTCGTGTCTGTTTTTGTGCCAGTACCATACTGTCTTGATGATTACGGTTTTGTAGTACAGGCTAAGGTCCGGGATTGTGATGTATTTGTATGGTTCCATACAAATTTTAGGATTGTTTGTTCTAGCTCTGAGAAGAATGTACCCCAAATGTTTATGGCAGTGCTATCAACAATAGCCAAATTATGGAAAGAGCCCAAATGTCCATCAACTGATGAATGGATAAAGAAATTGTGGTTTATATACACAATGGAATACTACTTGGCAATGAGAAAGAATGAGAAATCTTGCCATTTGCAACAACGTGCATGGAACTGGAGACTACTATGTTAAGTGAATAAGTTAGTCAGAGAAAGACAGGTATCCTATGTTTTCACTCCTATGTGGAATTTGAGAAACTTAACGGAAGACCATGGGGGAAGGGAAGGGGAAAAAATAGTTTCAAATAGAGAGGGAGGCAAACCATAAGAGACAAATACGGAGAACAAAGTCAGGGATGGGGGAGGTGGGGCGGGGAAATGGGTGATGGGCATTGAGGAAGGCACTTGTTGGGATGAGCACTGGGTATTGTATATAAGCGAAGAATCATGGGAATCTACTCCTGAAGCCAAAAGCACACAGTGTGCACTGTATGTTAACTAACTTGACCATAAATTGTATTTAAAAAAAAAAAGTGGAGAGGAGGTCTGAGGTGCTTTACAACATGAAAGACTTTTATAGGCAGAAGGGAGCAGGAACAAGGAAGTTGCACTAGGCAGAAAAGCTGATTGGTCTGTTGCAAGGTTACTTTCCTTTGGGGATATGGCAGGGATCTGTCCGGCAGATTCCTTCACTAGTGTTCATCAGGTAGTTCCTGACTGACTAAAGTTTCCATTTCTGGGAGAGCTGAAAATGGCATTTAAGTTTGGTGATGGGGGGCTTGGCATAAGTCACTCCATCTTGGGTCCATGGTCTTGTTTTAACAAAATGAAAGAAGATCATTCTGATTATCTATGTGGAAGAGACAGTTACCCTTCTCCCCATATCTGTTTTCCCTTTGAAATAGAACCCGTAACTAAGCATGGAAAAAAAAAAAAAGAGAGAAATAGAACCCATAGTTTTTGCTGCTCAGAATAAAGACTATAATTTCGAAGCCTTTGTTGCAGCTATGTGTGACTAAGTTCTGTTACGTAGATGTAATTGGAAATGTCATGTGAAACTCCCAGGAAGTTTGCTTAAAGGGAGGGATTGTTCCCTCTTTTTCTTCCTTCCTGCTACCTGGAATGTAGACATGAAGGCTAGAAATCACATTACCTTCTGGGACCATGACCTAGAAGGAGGCCAGCTGAGTAATAAGAGGGAAAAGTATATACGCATTTCTAAAACCTCTTCTACATGAGTGGTATACTTATTTTTGTTTAAATCATTATTATTTGGGATTTTCGGTCATAAGCAGCTAACCTTCATCCTTCTGACATAGTTCTTGAAGTGAACGTGGAACAGAAAATATGTGTCTCCTGTTGCCCTGCTGAAGGAAGATAACCTTGTTTCTGTTATGTTCTACCTTAGCCCAGGGGCTGAGGTTTTCCTTTCATGCCTCCCATCTCCACCTTTTGGTCAAGGGTGGAATGGAAAAGGGGACCCACCAGATATCCAGTATTGTTGAAAGCTCAGTTGTCCACCAATTATGAGTTGATAGGAATAGGGGAAAGGGGATCCGTTTTTCCCCTGCGCTCTGGTTATTGTGACAGAAAATCCATTCCTCCCACTCTTCTGTCTTTCCTCTTCCATTTCAGATTATACCGTGCATCTTTTCCCACTTTGCCTAGGCTCTGTCTCATCTAATCTCTGAGAGAGGAAAAGCTGGCGTACACATTTCCAAGAATCTTTGACACATAAGTTAGAAGTTTCTTTGAATGTTTTTTATGTACCTTAACTTCACCTGCCATGTAGACTGGAACAACGGAATTGGTCCTCCGTGCACCAGGGGGTGTAAAGAGGGGGGCAGGAAAAAAAAACCCCAGGGTACAACCAGAGTAATACTTTGAGATATAGCCGCATTGTGGGAAGGAGCCACACCGATCGTGGGGATACCACAGGGATGGTTATCACTGAGGTGTGATGTGTTGGACTGAATTAAAGTCTCAGAGGAGTCTCCCAGATACAAGAAGAAATATAAAGGTATGTGGATGGGCTTCTTAATACGTGACAGGTGGGGTGCCTGGGTGGCTCAGTCGGTTGAGCGTCTGACTTGAGCTCAGGTCATGATCTCACAGTCTGTGGGTTCGAGCCCCGCGTCGGGCTCTGTGCTGACAGCTTGGAGCCTGCTTCAGATTCTGTGTCTCCCTCTCTCTCTCTGCCCCTCCCTTGCTCATGCCCTGTCTCTCTCTGTCTCAAAAATAAATAAAAAAACATTAAAAAAAAATAATACGTGACAGGTGACTTAAGTTCAGAGGGAAGCACTGGATGGTTGGCCGGTGTCGGGGGAGCTACATCATCCCAGCTGCTTAGTGGTTGAAACGGAAGTTTCTGTACTCAGACCTTGAGAGCCCCTGGCTGCTTTAAAGGTTCTTATGTGCAGTGACAGGGGACCAGGGAAAGCTAAGGCTTTCCAAGCACATCAGCATCAGTTCTTTGCCAGACTTCTGGTCAGCAATGATATTGAATCAAGAAGCCCTTTGGATAATTTTTTTAATGCTGGCTCTGGCTGTCTGCATCAATAGCCCCTACAGGGGCCATGTCTGACATTTATAAATGTGTTTATTCTTTCTTTCGCCTAAGTCCAGGTTGTTCTTTAAATCATCCTTGTAACTTTCAATATTTCAAGACAGAATTTGAACAGGAATGATTACAAAACAAAACAAAACAAACCCCCCCCCCAAACAACAACAACAACAACAAGAAAACTCCCAACAACTCCCTAGAGGTACTCTCTTTTGAGTAAATTAACAATTAAGCCCAAATCTGCCTCATTTAAGAAATGCCCCTCCAGGCCTTCCCACTGACTGGGACCAGGAAGGGTGAAGTAAAACGGTAAGGTAAACAAACAATTATCTACACAATTTGATCAATATGGAACTGGGAAGCCAGGCCAACAAGACCTTCCTTAAAAGCATCATCTTAAGAGGGACTTGAATTATGAACCAGATAACTGCCTTCAATTTCCTCAAATTGTTTTTGTATAAACACTTGAAAAGGCCCTAGGGCAAGTGCTGTCTATTCTCCACTTTTCCCTCCTCCACACTGCTTTTTCCACTTTTCTTTGCCCTGCTCTGACCCCCCCTATGGAAGGCAGGGCCTGAACACCCCTGCCTTTTAGCTTCTGGTTGGGTTGGGCCATGGGGATGGAGGTTAGCTAGAGACTGAAGGGCAGGAGAGAAAGGTCAGAGTGCTTATTGCATCATCATCAGGATCTCTCCTTGTCCCCCACTTAGATGAGGTCCCGGCCATGGTTACCTCCCTCCCTCTGTCCTGCCATTTTCCCACAGCTCCAGCTCTCAGCTGGGATCCCTCCCCAAGCTCCGTCAGGTCAAGCTATGGCCTCCCACCCTGCCAGTCCCCTGGGTGCTTCGGCATCTCTTGTTGCTTCCCGTACTTAACCCAGCCCATACCTTTGTAAAAACTCCTTTTTTGTTTTTTTAAGTTTATGTACTTATTTTGAGAGAGAGAGCCAGCGCAAGTGGGGGAGTGGTGGGGGGGGGGTAGAGAGAATACCCCGATATGGGGCTCGAACTCACGAACCTCGAGGCCATGACCGAAGACACCCAGGCATCCCTGTAAATACTCCCTTCTTAAAAAGCCTGTTCAAAAATCCCGACTGAGTTTGTCATGCGTCTCTTATCAGGACGCTGATTAATGGCCAACTGCATCCAAAAGACCTACTGATAAGAAAGACTTTGGAGCAATGGTGACTTTTATTTTTAGTTTTTATTCTTACTTTTTTTAAGATTTTATTTTTAAGTAATCTGTACACCCAACGTGGGGGCCCAAACTTAAATGCGAGATCAAAAGTCTCATGCTGTATGAACTGAGCCAGCCATGACCCCTGTATGTTCTATTTTTAAGCGAGTCCCTTAAAAGTATTGTGAAAATGAGGTGGGAATCACAGTGTGTATGCACGGTAAATATACCATTCTAAATCTGCTGCACTGGAAAAGAATGTTTGAAAAGAGGTGACCCGACCTCTGTTATCAGTCACAATGATCTTTTGCATGGGGGTGAAGGTTCTTCAGAACAGTTTGGATTGGGAGGTGTGAGCATGAGTCAGCCTCGTTATTTTCAATTACTTCACGTTCCGGATAAAAAATTTGGAGTTCACAGCTATTGCTGTAAGTGCAGAATACCTGTGTTTGTGAAAATCCTTCCAGTTTATACCTATGATATCTTAAGATTAAAGTTTTCCCTGGAGGGAATTAAAACCTGAAATCATGATTATTGCCAAAAAATTTTTTTCTTTAAGTAAGTTTTATGCCCAACGTGGGGATTGAACTCATGATGCCGAGCTCAGGAGTCCCATACTCCGGAGATCTGGCTGGCTCAGTCTCCAATTCTTGATCTCCCTGTCGTGAGTTCGAGCTCCGAGCAGGATCAGAGATTACTTGAAAGAAGGAAAAAAGAGTTTGCCAACTAAGCCAAGGAGGTGTCCCTGAAATAACATTTTTTTTGTAAAAGATGAAACTGACCTGGGGGCATCGGTTACAAGGCCTGCAGAGAGAGTTACAGATAAAAAAGACATGAAGAGGTACCACAAGTAGCAGAGGTGAGGTGTCAGGCATTGTATCTGTCTCTTGAGGCTTCTCCACGATTTGAGGAAGGGAAGGGTCTGGAAAGACTGGCTATTGTCTCTGAGCATGGAGTTTGGTATATGATGGGGACCAATGTGTGTATGTCTGGTGTGTGTGTGTGTGGGGGGGGATTGTACAATAAGACCTCACATTTTTAGGCTAAGGGTTCATTTATTTTGAAAATTTTTGAATACTTATTTTTTAGAGAGAGAGATACAGCGTTAGTGGAGGAGGGGCAGAGAGAGAGAGGGAGACACAGAATCCGAAGCAGGCTCCAGGCTCCGTGCTGGCAGCACAGAGCCTGACGCGGGGCTCGAACCATGAACCCTGAGATCAGGACCTGAGCCGAAGTTGGAAACTCAACTTATCGAGCCACCCAGGTCCCCCTAGACTAGGGGTTCTTCACTTGAGGTCAACTCCTAGAACTCAGGAGGATCTGTGATCTTGAAAAGGGGGGAAAAAAAAACCCTTACATTTGCATTTTTTACTAACCTCTAGCTAGGATTAACATTTCTTTCCATTTGCATGTAGATAACAAACCACAGTAGTATTAGCAGTACCTTGTGACTTTGTCACTAGTAAGAAATGCAGGCGGGCATTGTTACATCAGGTTCATTGTTACAATGAACCTGCACGAATAGCCTTATGTTTTATTAATTTTCACCATCTATTCATTTCCCCCAAGTTTACTGTGCCTGGAAGCCTAAAACCCTTTTCTTTCATCCTTTCACGTCTCTACAAATGCGTTGCTCTTTTGTTAAGATGCTGTATAAGCCCAAGTTCTAACAGCTTCTTTGAGTTGCTTGTCATTGAGTTCTCCCAGGTGTATGCATTTGCAATTTAAAAAAAATTATTTTTTATTAAAATTTTTTTAAGTGTCTATTTTTGAGAGAGAGAGAGAGAGAGAGAGAGAGCGAGAGCAAGGGAAGGGCAGAGAGAGAGAGGGAGAAGAAAATCTTAAGTAGGCTTCAGGCTCCGAGCTGTCAGTGCCGAGCCCTATGCGGGGCTTGAACCCCTTGAACCATGAGATCATGACTTGAGGCAAAGTCAGACGCTTAACTGACTGAGCCACCCAGCTGCCCCTCATGTCAGAACTTTTAGATGGGAGCCTATTCTTTCTGTTTATGTGAAGGTCACTTATGTGTTTTTTTATTAATTTTTTAATGTTTTTTTAATTTATTTTGAGAGAGAGATCTAGAGACAGACCAAATGGGGAAGGGGCACAGAGAGAGAGAGAGAGAGAGAGAGGGAGAGAGAGAATCCCAAACAGGCTCCAAACTGTCAGCCCAGAGCCCGACTCGGGGCTCAACCCACAAACCGTGAGGTGTCATGACCTGAGCTGAAATCATGAGTGAAAAGCTTGACCAGAAGGAACCACCCCGGTGCCCTATGTGAAGGTCTTTTCAAACAAGACCCAAAGCGCATTTTCATCATGTCCTCTCAAAGCCATTTGCCAAGAGGATCCACAGAACAGAAGAGTGACACAGCAGTTCCAGAGACGCCTCAGAGGGAAGATATATTGAGGAAGATTAATCCTTCACGTTGAGGAGGGAGGCAGATTGTTCCTAACTAGCTTAAGATATTGCTTCTGTGGCTGGCACATTCAATCAGGGACAGCAGACCCCAGGCCTCTGGCATTTCTTTGCTATCTCTCTTTGGCTTCCTCTCTTTCCTTCTTTTTCTCCCTCTCCCCTTGGCTTATACCAAAGTGAAACGTAAAATCTTTCAATTGGGTTTAAGTTTTAAACACTAATGGAGGCAGAGGGCCTGGGTGGCTGAGTCCCTTAAGTGCCAGACTCGGTTTCTGCTCAAGTCATGGTTCATGGGTTCCAGCCCCGCATTGGGCTCTGCGCTGACAGTGCAAGGCCCGCTTGGGATTCTCTCTCTCCCCCCACCTCTCTGTGTGCCCCTCCCCTGCTGGTGCTTTCTGTCTCTCTTACAATAAATAAATAAATAAGAAAAAATACACTCATGGATGCATGGGGAAATTGTCGGTGTGCACAGTTTTATAAAAGAGATTCCGCAGGATGTTATGGGTCCTCACGTGTACTCCCTAGTCACCTTTATTTGCCTAGGTAGTAGGCTGAAATTTGTCAGGTGACTGCCCGCTGTGTATTCTAGGAGCCTTTTAATTTTTTTATCCCTGTCTCTTGGATGGATGAACTTGAGATTATAGTTGAACCAGGATTATATTTGCTCAGTATTCCCCTTGGCTTTCCCCAGATCTTTGATTCTTGCGTTGTTGAAATTTCAGTAAGAATTGCTCTCTCTCTTGCAGGGGTCTTACATAGCTGATGACCTAGTGAACAGAAAGTCGCTTAGTGACTGTTCCTTCCACGGGATTCTTCCAGTTCTACTGCTAGTTCCTTATGTAGCTTCTTGTGCAGTTCTTGAAAAATCAGGATGTGTGAATCCCTTTCTATATCCCCCTTATAAGAAACTCAGTCATGACATCTTATTTTTTCTTCAGTTTTTATTTACATTCTAGTTAGTTAGCATACAGTGTTTTGTTAGTTTCAGGTGTACAATATAGTGATTCAACACTTCCATACATCACCTGGTGCTCATCACAGGTGCACTCTTCAATCCTTATCACTTATTTAAATTTTTTTTTAATGTTTATTTATTTTTGAGAGACAGAGAGAGACAGAGCATGTGCGGGGGAGGGGCAGAGAGAGAGGGAGACACAGAATCTGAAGCAGGCTCCAGGCTCCCAGCTGTCAGCACAGAGCCTGACTCGGGGCTCGAACCCACAAGCCGTGAGATAATGACCTGAGCTGAAGTTGGATGCCCAACTGACTGAGCCACCCAGGCGCCCCAATCCTCATCACTTATTTAACCCACACACCCACCCAGCTCTTTTTTTTTAAGTTTTATTTATTTATTTTGAGAGAGGGAGAGCTTGTGTGAGTGGGTGTGGGGCAGAGAGAGGAAGAGAGAGAGAGAACCCCAAGCAGGTTCCACACCTTCAGCGCAGAGCCCCATGCGGGGCTCCAACCCATGAACCACAGGATCATGACCTGAACCAAAACCAAGAGTCGGATGCCTAACTGACTGAGCCACCCAGGAGCCCCTAAGATTTTACTTTCAAATAATCTCTGTACCCAATGTGGGGCTTAAATTTACAGCCCCGAGATTAAGAGTCGCATGCTCTACCGAGTGAGCCAGCCAGGAGTCCCAACCTATTATTTTTTTTATAACCCTCTTCTATTGAATATTATTCCATCTATCTTATTTTTTATTTATTAAGTTTTAAAAAATGTTTGTTCATTTATTTTTGAGAGAGAGAGTGCAAGCAGGGAACGAGCAGAGAAACAGAGGGAGACAGAATCTAAAGCAGTCTCCAGGCTCTGAGCTGTCAGTACAGAGCCTGACATGGGACTCGAATCCATGAACTGTGAGATCATGACCTGAGTTGAGGTTGGACACTAAACCAGCTGAGCCACCCAGGAGCCCCTCATTGACTTTTAAGGGCTTTATTGAGGTGTAATTGAACTACAACAAACTGCACGTATCTAAAAGTACAGTTTGATGTGTTTTAGCATCTGTATGCACACTGAAACCATCACCATGGTTAAGAAAATGAACATTTCCGTCAGCCCCAAACATTTCCTTGAGCAGCTTCATCATCCCCCCCATACCTAATTCCCAGGCAGCCACTGATCTGCTCTGTGTCACTCTAGATTAGTTTGCATTTTCCAGTATGTTGCATACGCTGATTGAAATAGGATATGTTCTTTGTTTTAATCTCGCTTCTTTCACTCAACATATTATTTTGAAATTCACGCATGTTGTGGTCTGTATCACAGCTCATTCTCTTTTATTGCTCATGTTGGTTATTCATGGATATTGGGGAATTGTAGATCTACTACGATTTGTTTATATTCACCTCTCGAACATTGGGTTGATTCCGGTTTTGTTTATTACAAATAGAGCTGCTATGAACATTCGCATGCAGGTCTTTGTATGGATTTGGGCTTTTATTTCTCTCGGATAATGCCTGCAGGTGGAATGCGTGGATGATACAGTTGTTCTATGTTTCACTCTTAAAGAAACTGCCAAACTGTTTCCCAAATGGTTATGCTATTTTATATCCCTACGAGCAATGTACAAGGGTTCCCGTACCTCCATATTTTTGGTGTACCCTGTTGAATATTAAGAGTGTCACCTTGGCAAAATGGATTTGGTATAATTGGCATAATAAAGAGAAAGCTTTTATTTTGTATAGGAGTCCATTTACATGTATGTTGGAGAGAAGTAATAATATTGTTCTAACAAGTGTTACTATTCTGTTCTCTATTTTTTTTTTTTTTTTTTTTTTTAGGGAGAGAGAGAAGAAATCTTAAGCAGGCTCCATGCTCAGCGAGGAGCCAGATGCAGGGTTTGATCCTAGTACCCTGGGATCATGACCTGAGCTGAAATCAAGAGTCAGAGGCCCAACCAACTGAGCCACCTAGGTGCCCAACGTTTCATGTTCTTAAAATCCAAATTCCCATTACCCTCTCTTTGAAAATCATATCCAGGGGTGCCTGGCTGGCTCATTTGGTAAAGCATGTGACTCTTGATCTTGGGGTGTTGAGTTTGAGCCCCACGTTGGGCGTGGAGTTTACTTAAGAAAAATAAATAAAAATAAAAAAGGAAAATTCTATCCCACTGAAAAGAAATAAGACAATAAAATTCTAGTATGGAAAATAAAACCATCAGGGCACCTGGCTGGCTCAGTCAGTAGAACATACTCTTGATCTTGAGGTCGTGGGTTTGAGACCCATGTTGGGGGTGGAGATTACTTTAAAAAAAAAAAAAGGAAAATGAAACCACTGACTTCATATTTAAATAGCTAAGGTATGTTAACACATGTTAGGAATAATTATTGCAAACTTGTATGACAAGAGGACAGATGATAAATTTATCACCACATTTTTTTGGATTTGAAATGTAAAAATAAACATTCAGAGTGTTTGATGGACACATTTCTTGGTGATATACAAGTGATTTTCCAAGTACTGCTGCAGTAAAGGAACAAACTTTTCTATTTGTCAAACTCATCTAGGGCAGTGAGGCTAAAGTAGTAACTCACAGACCAGGCTATTTCATGAGCATTTCTTCCCTCAAGGAAATGCAGAGCAATACAGTAGACACATTTCTGTGTCTCTAGTACCTCACTGTGAGTTTCACTTTGGAACATTTGTGCAAAACATAAAGCTAGCACCTTCACATCTGATAATACACACCTGCTCAAGTAACACGGGGTCTAACTGGTTAAGGATGAAATGTAGCTAACAGCACTTTCCCTTCCAGGTGTCCTTGGGTCCTGGGGCTTTACTGCTGATGGCTTTCTGGGTCGAGTAACCTTGAGGCAAAATCCCTTTGGTAGATCAGTAAATAAAGTCTTCTTACTGCACTTGCTAGAGCAAACAGAGTGAGGGCAATGATCCCGGGCTTTGGACTGTTTAAAAGCTCTAAAAGTCTTGGAAGACATTCCACAGTGGGACAGTGTCTTAGCCTGCTACTGTCCCACGTTCCAACCCATTTCAACGAACTCTTCTGTCCAGTTCCTAGAGAACCAGTGATGTGAATGAATCCTGTCCAACGTGATACGGAGTATCTCGAAATTAAAAAAATACTACAAAAACTGATACAGACAAAGTCTTTTTGGTATCTTAAATTGTGAGAAAAAATATTTTAAATGCAGGATATAATTGTTTAAAAGTGATATTAGGGGTCACCGGGTGGCTCAGTCGGTTAAGCATCTGACTCTTGGTTTTGGCTCGGGTCATGATCTCGAGGTCATGGGATTGAGCCCCGAGTTGAGCCCTGCGTCCAGCTTTGCACTGGGCATAGAACCTGTTTGGGATTCTCTCTCCCTCTTTCTCTGCCCCTTCCCTGCTAGCTCATGTGTGTGGGCTCTTTCTCCCTCTCTCTCTTTGTCTCAAAATAAATAAAATTTAAAAAAAAAGTAATATTAGGTGGAAGAAAACTTTTCTACTCAACAGCAGAAATACAGGATGTGTTCATCTTTCTTCTTAGAGGAGCATTTTTCATATTTTATGAATTCTTTGTAATCACTTTGCGATTACGTAACAGCCCATCAAATGCATACATTGACTTACTTTACATGTTTGACATTTGTTTTCTTGCCACTCGAGTTATGCTGTAATGAAAAAATGCGTAGACCAAAGCTTTTCCAGTATTTGGAATTGTTTCTTTAAGAGAGATTCCAAGAAACAGAATTACCTTAACATACAGAATATTAATGTCTTAGTTTTAGTATCAAATATCACCGTATCCCCCCTGCCCTTCTGGCAAAGGCTGTCCCAATTTGCACCATGCCAGTGGTAAGAATGTGTTTCATCAAAACCTCACCAGCGTTGGGCATTTTATAATTTTTTAATGTATGCTAATTTAATAGAGAAAACATTGTTTTAATTGCATTTTATATAACTAGAGATGATTTGTTCTTTTAAAATTTTAATGTTTTATTTTTGAGAGAGATAGAGTATGAGTGAGGGAGGGGCAGAGAGCGAGGGAGACACAGAATCTGAAGCAGGCTCCAGGCTCTGAGCTGTCAGCACAGAGCCCGACACAGGGCTCAAACCCATGAACTGTGAGATCAGGACCTGAGCAGAAGTCAGATGCTCAACTGACTGAGCCACCCAGGCACCCCATGGTTTGTTCTTAATACTTTCTTTTGAGTTATCTACTCATGCTATGAAACATTTATATCTTTTGAAGTATCCATGCTTTTATTTATTGATGTATATGAGCTTCTGAGACATTAAAAATATCAATCCTTGGTCTAGCCATGAAAAACCTACCACAAATGAAAACTCAGCACTTCTGCCTGGGAATATAGTTCTAAAATAACCCCATGTTGAAACATCCCTACAACTAAAACTAAGTTGAACCTAAATCATTTTTTATTCCTTTTAAAAATTTTTTTACTTTCATTTATTTTTTTTTTTTAGTTTATGTATTTTGAGAGAGAGCGAGAGAGACTGTGGATACGTGTGTGGATGGGGGAGGGGCAGAGAGAGAGAGAGGGAGAGAGAATCCCAAGCAGGCTCCCCACGGAGCCTGATGTGGAGCTTGAACCCATGAACCATGAGATTATGATCTGAGCTGAAACCAAGAATCGGACGCTGGAAACCACAATTTAAAAAATAATTTAGCTTCTGGGGTGCCTGGTTGGCTACGTCGGTTAAGTGTTGGACTCTTGGTTTTGGCTCAGGTCATGATCTCATGGTTTGTGAGTTCGGGCTCCAAGTTGGGCTCTGTGCTGTGGGCTGTGCACTGGCAGCACAGAGCCTGCTTGGGATTCTTTCTGTCGCCCTCTCTCTCTCTGCCCCTGCCCGTTATCTTTCTCTCTCTCTTTCTCAAAAATGAATAAGTAAACTTAAAAAAAAAAATTTCAGTTTCCTATCGACCTCTTTAAAGTTCCTCACTTTACCACTCTTTTTTTTTTTTTTACAATTTTTTTTAATGTTTATTTTTGAGACAGAGAGAGACAGAGCATGAGCGGGGGAGGGGCAGAGAGAGAGGGAGACACAGAATCCAAGGTAGGCTCCAGGCTCCCAGCTGTCAGCACAGAGCCCGACGCGGGTCTTGAACTCACGGACCATGAGATCATGATCTGAGCCGAAGTCGGACACTTAACCGACCGAGCCACCCAGGCGCCCCTTTCACTTTTCCACGCTTAAAACAATATTCCAAGGAAGATACTTTCTGCTGCATTCATATTTTAGCTATTTGCACTCATGGCCTTTCTGTTTGCCAAACTTCGAATATCTTTTACATTTTATAAGGGGTTGTTTGAGATCAGAATCCCTATGCCCAGAAAGTAGACCCTGAGCCAGAACTTAGTGTATAGAAAGTGTCTTCAGGATCATTCTCAGGATCAACACCTGGGGAAGTGAAAGGAGCAGGGCCTGGTGGAGGTGAATGGTGCTACAGACAGAGCAAAGGTGTCAGCTGATATCCCAGGGAGCTCTGAAGCTGGGATGGCCCTTCAGAGTTGCTATTGACTTTGAGATAGGGGGACCAGACTCTCCACTCTAACCTTGACCAGTCAATGGATGAGGTGTACTTAGAAAGGGAGCATGATCTTAAGGCAGTTGATTCTTCTTTGCTTTTGCCAACTCCTGGACAGGCTTCAGCTGAGAGATAGAAGCCAGCAGCATTCCTGGCAGTTGGGATAATGAAGTTCTCAGTCCTCAAGGTGGAATCTGGGATGACGGATTGCGACAGGGTTGAAAACGCTGGCGAGACTCACAGTTCTTTGTGGCGAGTGACTTCTCTGCCATATCTGGTCTTCCACAGGCCTGGGAGGGGGAGTGTGGCTTTGTTAAACCTAATTTGGTCCCAGGTCTTTGCATTCTGGGTCTTACCCAGTGGTTTACCTTCGAACTTTGGGTGGAGTTCAGGTGCTTCCTGGCACGTAGAGTCACCATTTCTAAGGTTCACGTGGCGGATCTGTGAATTACACATAACTCCTCTTCTTGCCCCAAGAAGATGCCCACACCAAGCCCTGCAGATCTAAAGGGATCGTGGGAAAACTGGCCTTCCCAGGACCTCGATGTGCCAAAGTGGGCCTCACGTCTTCCTGATCTTTTAACATCCTACATCCTCGCTCAATCTGGACCTGATAGTCCTTGATCAGATCAGAAATCAGTCAGTTTTGATCTTGGATGTTGAAGGAATTGCTACCCAGGCATTGGCTTAAATATTTCTAACAGATTTGAGGGGAAATTTCTAGGCCCCCACAGAAGGCAGGCATTTTGCAGGGTCCTTTCGGTTTGTATTTATTATTATCTACAACCAGAGAACAGAGAGATGTACCAGAGGCCCCTAGATATAAAAGGTTATAGAGGTTCTTCTGAAAGCCTAGCTGTATCTACGGTAAGACTCATTGAAAACTTGTTGAAGAATCATATTCATTGCTTAAAAAGAATGCCAAGGGCCCACTCAGACGAGTTAAGGAGGGGTCATGGGAGATGTTAAGGCAGGTGCTGAAGGTGGCCACCTACAGAGCATCTTAATAGACCTTTCTCGGGGCACTTGTCTGGCTAATCCGGAAGAGTGTGCGACTCTTGATCTCGGGGTTGTGAGTTTGAGCCACATGTTAGGTGTAGAGATGACTTAAATAAATAAAAGTTAAAGACCTTTCTCCCCGAGATGGTTCAAGCCTTTTTTCTTCCAGCTTGCCACGTACTCACAAAAAGAATAGTAATAAGCCTACTGCACTGCTCCTTGAGTCAGAGGAACTTGACTAAACTTCGTCCATGTGCAACTGTAAAGAAATCAGGTAACTGCCCTGAACCTCAGTGTTCTCTTCTGCAAAATGGGAGCAGTATCTGAGCCTGGTTCTTGTGATCGTTCTAATGGCATTAATGTATTAATACCTTACTTCTGGAGTATCACCGAAGCAAAAGGTATTCTGCTTGAGTGAGTTTTTCAGATAACCCATCTATCTAGTAGGTGGCATAATGTTAACTATTTTGAGTGGCAATCTTTAAACATTTTTTTTATGTTTGTTTATTCTTGAGACAGAGACAGAGCATGAACAGGGGAGGGGCAGAGAGACAGGGAGGCATAGAATCTGAAACAGGCTCCAAGCTCTGAGCTGTCAGCACAGAGCCCGACGCGGGGCTCAAACCCACATACTGTGAGATTGTGACCTGAGCCGAAGTCGGATGCTTAACCAACTGAGCCACCCAGGCACCCCTTGAGTGGCAATCTTTTAGAAACTACATTATACATTATATACATTATACATTATAAATCTTTTAGAAACTGCATTATACGTAATACATTGAAGTTTTTTTTTCAGGTTTATTTACTTATTTTGAGAGAGAGAGGGGGAGAGTAAGAGAGAGCATATGAGCAGGAGAGGGGCAGAGAGAGAGGGGGACAGAAGATCCGAAGCGGGCTGGTTGTGTGCTGGCAGCAGAGAGCCCGATGAGGGGCTCGATCTCATGAACTGTGAGATCATGACCTGAGCCGAAGCTGGATGCCCAACCAACTGAGCCACCCAGGCACCCCAAATACAGTGGAGTTTTTGAAAGTCGTTCACAAGAAACATAATCTTCTTGATAACTTTGGTCATCATTATGAATATCAGCCATAGTATTTTGATATCATGAACTCCATTCAAACTGTGTTTTTTCTCAATTTTAACTTTCTGTTGAAGTACACTGTACATCCAGAAAATTGCACAAGCCAAACACAGCTGGGTAGTTAGCACACAGATAAAGAAACAGAGCATTGCCAGCATTCCAGAAGCTTGACTCCTGCTCCCTTCTAGTTACTACGTGCACCCCTCCAAGAGAAACCATCATCCGGACTTCTAGTAGCATAGGTTAGTTTTGCCTGAAGTGTTATCTCATTGCAAATATTTTATTTAACAAGAGTAAATGATCATCTCTTCTTATGATCTCACAATTTTTATGTAATTTAGTACACTTTGATTCTGCTTTGTTAGTTGTTTTTCATCAATTCATCTATTCGAGCTACATTTTTTAAAGTTTTATTTATTTTTTAATTTATTTTTTATTTTTTTATTAAAAAAATTTTTTTTTACATTTATTTATTTTTGAGAGACAGAGAGAGACAGAGCACAAGTGGGGGAGGGGCAGAGATAGAAGGAGACACAGAATCTGAAGCAAGCTCCAGGCTCCCAGCTGTCAGCACAGAGCCCGATGCGGGGCTCGAACTCATGAACGGTGAGATCATGACATGAGCCGAAGTCGGGCGCTTAACCGACTGAGCCACCCAGGCAAGGCACCCCTGTTCTTTTTTTGTTTTTTTAAGTTTATTTATTTTGAGAGAGACAGGGATAGCGTGAGTGTTTTCTTAGTGCCCCTTACCCATTTAGCCCATCCCCCCCCACACCCCCTCCAGTAACCCTCTGTCTGTTCTCCATATTTATGAGTCTCTTATGCTTTGCCCCCTGTTTTTATAGTATTTTTGCTTCCCTTCCTTTATGTTCATCTGTTCTGTGTCTTAAAGTCCTCATATGAGTGAAGTCATATGATATTTGTCTTTGTCTGACTAATTTCGCTTAGCATAATGCCCTCCAGTTCCATCCACGTAGTTGCAAATGGCAACATTTCATTCTTTTTGATTGCCGGGTAATATATATATATATATATATGTATATATGTATATATATATATATACACACACACACACACACACACACACATACACACACACACACACACACACACACACACACCACGTCTTCTTTATCCATTCATCTGTCGATGGACATTTGGGCTCTTTCCATACTTTGGCTATTGTTGCTGGGGGTGCTATAAACATGGGGGTGCATGTGTCCTTTTGAAACAGCACCCCTGTATCCCATGGATAAATGCCTAGTAGTGCAATTGCTGGGTCGTAGGGCAGTTTTATTTTTAGTTTTTTGAGGAACCTCCATACTGTTTTCCAGAGTGGCTGCATCAGTTTGCATTCCCACCAACAATGCAAAAGAGATCCTCTTTCTCCGCATCCTCGCCAACATCTGTTGTTGCCTGAGTTGTTAATGTTAGCCATTCTGACAGGTGTCAGGTGGTATTTCACTGTGGTTTTGATTTGTATTTCCCTGATGATGAGTGATGTTGAGCATTTTTTTTCATGTGTCGTTTGGCCATCTGGATGTCTTCTTTGGAGAAGTGTCTATTCATGTCTTTTGCCCATTTCTTCACTGGATTATTTGTTTTTTGGGTGTTGAGTTTGTTTGATAAGTTCTTTATAGATTTTGGGTACTGAACCTTTATCTGATATGTCATTTGCAAATATCTTCTCCCATTCTGTCGGTTGCCTTTTAGTTTTGCTGATTGTTTCCTTTGCTGTGCAGAAGCTTTTTATTTTGATGAGGTCCCAGTAGTCCATTTTTTTTTTTTTGTTCCCTTGCCTCCAGAGACGTGTTGAGTAAGAAGTTGCTGCAGCCAAGATCAAAGAGGTTTTTGCCTGCTTTCTCCTCGAGGATTTTGATGGCTTCCTGTCGTAAATTTAGGTCTTTCATCCATTTTGAGTTTATTTTTGTGTCTGGTGTAAGAAAGTGGTCCAGGTTCATTCTTCTGCATGTTGCTGTCCAGTTTTCCCAGCACCACTTGCTGAAGAGACTGTCTTTATTCCATTGGATATTCTTTCCTGCTTTGTCAAAGATTAGTTGGCCATACGTTTGTGAGTCCATTTCTGGGTTCTCTATTCTGATCCATTGATCTGAGTGTCTGTTCTTGTGCCAGTACCATACTGTCGTGATGGTTACAGCTTTGTAGTACAGCTTGAAGTCTGGGATTGTGATGCCTCCCGTTTTGGTTTTTTTTTTCAAGATTGCTTTGGCTATTCAGGGTCTTTTCTGGTTCCGTACAAATTTTAGGATTATTTGTTCTAGCTCTGTGAAGAATGCTGGTGTTATTTTGGGGCACCTGGGTGGCTCAGTCGGTTGAGCGTCCGACTTTGGCTCGGGTCATGATGTTGCGTTTGTGAGTTCGAGCCCCGCGTCGGGCTCTGTGCTGACAGCTCAGAGCCTGGAGCCTGCTTCAGATTCTGTGTCTCCTTCTCTCTCTGCCCCTCCCCCACTTGTGCTCTGTCTCTCTCTGTCAAAAATAAATAAATGTAAAAATTTTTTTTTTTTAGAAAAGAATGCTGGTGTTATTTTGATAGGGATTGCATTGAATATGTAGATTGCTTTGTAAAATGTATCGACATTTTAACAATATTTGTTCTCCCTATCCAAAAACATGCAATCTTTTTCCATTTTTTTTTGTGTCTTCTTCAATTTCTTTCATAAGCTTTCTATAGTTTTCAGTGTATAGATTTTTTACCTCTTTGGTTAGATTTATTCCTAGGTATTTTATGGTTTTTGATACAAGTGTAAATGGAATCGATTCCTTTATTTCTCTTTCTGTCGCTTCGTTGTTGGTGTATAGGAATGCAACCGATTCTGTGCGTTGATTTTATATTCTGCAACTTTGCTAAATTCATGACTCAATTCTAGCAGTTTTTTGGTGGAATCTTTTGGGTTTTCCATATGGAGTATCAGGTCATCTGCAAAGAGTGAAAGCTTGACCTCCTCCTGGTCGATTTGGATGCCTTTTATTTCTTTGGGTTTGACTGCAGAGGCTAAGACTTCCAATACTATGTTGAATAACAGTGGTGAGAGTGGACATCCCTGTCTTGTTCCTCACCTTAGGGGGAAAGCTCTCAGTTTTTCCCCATTGAGAATGATATTAGCGTTGGGTCGTTCATCTGTGGCTTTTATGATCTCGCGGTATGCTCCTTCGATCCCTACTTTCTTGAGGGTTTTTATCAAGAAAGGATGCGCATTTTGTCAAATGCTTTCTCTGCATCTATCGAGAGGATCATATGGCTCTTGCCCTTTCTTTTATTGATGTGATGAATCACGTTATTGTTTTGTGGATATTGAACCAGCCCTGCATCCCAGGTATAAATCTCACTGGTCGTGGTGAATATTTTTTTTAATGTATTATTGGATCTGATTGGCTAATATCTTGTTGAGGATTTTTACATCCATGTTCATCAGGGAAATTGGTCTATAGTTCTCCTTTTTAGTGGGGTCTCTGGTTTTGGAATTTAGCTACATTTTAAAAAAAAGTTTATTTATTTCGAGAGAGAAAGAGACAGCATGAATGCGGGAGGGGCAGAGAGAAGGAGAGAGAGAATCCCAAGCAGGCTCCTTGCTGCCAGCCAGCATGGAGTCCAACACGGGGCTTGATCCCAGGAATGGTGAGATCATGACCTGAGCAGAAAACAAGAGTCGGATGCTTAAGTGACTGAGCCACCCGTGCACTCCAAGCTACATTTTGTGATACCTGTTATATGCCTGACACTGTTCTAACAACTGAGGACAAGACACACCCAGTCCTTGTCCTTGTGGAATTCACATGGGAGGACAGACAAAAGTAAACATAGAAAAGTACTAAAGATTGTCTTAAGTGTTATGATGGGAATCATTAAAGTTCTAAGATAGGGAGTAGAGTGAGACACTTCTTTTTAAATTTTTAAAATTTTTGTTTAATTCTTTGTTTACTTTTGAGAGAGAGAGAGAGAGAGAGAGCGCGCGTGAGTGAGCTCGAGTGGGGCAGGGGCACAGAGAGAAGAGGACAGAGGATCCGAAGCAGGCTCTGTGCTGTCAGCAGAGAGCCTGCCTGACATGGGGCTCAAACTCAGGAGTCATGCGATCGTGACCTGAGCCGAAGTTGGATGCTTAACTGACCAAGCCACTCACGTGCCCCTCAACATTTTTAATTTTAATTTTTTAAAGATTTATTCAAGTCATCTCTACACCCCGTGTCGAGCTCAAACTCACGACCCTGAGATCAAGAGTTGCGTGCTCCTCTGACTGAGCCAGCCAGGTGGCCCTAGGGAGTAAAGTGAGACGCTTTTGGTGGAATTGCCCTGAAACACATTTTTCAAGAGGGACATTGAGGTTAAGCAAGCGCCAGCCATGCAAAAAGTCAGGGGAAGCATGTAACAAAAGTAGAGGAACAGGAGGCTCAAAGGCCTTGCGTTGATCCTAGAGCTTAGCATATTCTAGGAACTTATTATCAGGCCCATGTGGAGGTGGTATTTTGAACAAGGGAAATGTGGTAAGGGTGAATTTGGAAAGATGAGCAGAAGAACATTCATGTAGCGTCTTCTAGGGCATATGGTGAGCATGTTGGATCGTATTTTCTGAGCACTCGGAAGCCGTTGGAAGATTTCATGGAGGGACATACAACGATGCGATGTTTGTTCTAGCCTCTGTGGGGAGAGTGGATGGAAAGAGAGAAGCATGGACGTGAGGAGGAGGGAAGTTACGAGGAGGGGTGTTAAAGCCTACACAACAGGAATGGAGTCGCTCATTGCTAAGCCCCTTGTCGCCAAACTGAGACTTAGAGTTTTGGCTGTCCCCAGATTGGAATCTTAAACCAATCAGGAATCACGTGCTGAACATGAGTTAGGTAATCTGCTTGATAATCCCTACCATCCCCTGTAAGGAAAGTAATCTTGCAATAACCAACCCAACTTTTGCCTAATATAAAACTTCCTTGTTCCTGCTCCCTTCTGCCTAGAAAATCTCTTGCCTGTGCAGCCCTTTCTATTATCTAGACTGGATGGTGCCCGATTCGTGAACAGCTGAATAAAGCCACGAAATCCTTTAAAATTTACCCAGTTGATTTTTTTGTATTCTTTAACAGTAACTACTGCTGCAGTCCTTGTGGAAAGGGCTAGCGGCTTGGACCAAGGTTGAGGCAGTGGAGTTGGAAACAGCAGGCGCGTTCCGGACCTGTTTTGTAATCAGAATTGACAGGGCTTCTCAGTCAGTTGGGTGTGGTGTACGCGTGCGCGTACATGCGCTTACGCGCGTGTACGTGCGTTTACATGCTGTACGTGCGCTTACGTGCCTGTATGTGCGTGGCCGTGCGTGGCCGTGCGCTTACCTGCTGACGTGCGAACGTGCACCCAGAGGGGAGGGACGTGGCCGAGGAGAGGTGAGGGAAAGGTAGGAGTTGGGGTTGACTCCTGATGACTCCTAGGAGCAGCTAGAAGAATCGTGGAATGGTGGCGCCGCCATTTATTGGGGGGTGGGGAGGAGGGGAGGTTGGTTTTTTTCCCCCTCGGTCATAAAAATAAAACAATATGTTTTCCAATGAAGTGGCCTCAGAAAACCTACTCTAGTACTAGGTGAATGTTCGGTAAATAAATGGTAAATAAATGAATAGCCTTTAAGATCGACTGTTAACTTTAACTTTACGTATGTATAAGTAATCTCTGTGGCCAAGTGTGGGGCTCGAACTCCTGACGCCAAGATCAAGAGTCGCATGGTCTACCGACTGAGCCTGCCAGGCGCCCCCCGGAGACGAACTGTTAACTTTCATCACTGTCCCCTTTCATTACTTGCCCACACCTTCAGATTTTCTTGTCTTTAATCTTATGAGGCCTGGAAACCCAGGTAACATCCTGTCAGCTCCGTGCAATTCAATCTTTATCAGCATTCCTCTGTTTTTTTTTTTTTTTTTCTTCCCCATTCTCTCCAGTTCTGGTAGAACCTGTGCTCTGGATCCTATCCTTTAGTATTGTGAAATAACAAAAGTCAACCGAGTACATTTGAAGATCTAATTGGCTTTATTAAGCGATTCAGGACGCTGGTAGCATCCCATCTCGAAAGGAAGCAGGGCGGGGCAAAGAAGTTACTAGCAAAAGAAAAGAAAGGATCCCTTCAGGCCTGGATGGCTGCCTTTAGGGGGTGGGGATGAGGAAGGAAACAGCCAGGATTTTAACCTACAGGTTACACTCAGGGAATTTCAGATCCGACTGTTGGAAGGTGACACTCCTGGGAGAGGTTGAAGCTGAAAGAGTCTTGATTTGCTGTCGTGGGGGACAAAGGATTCCATGTTTCCCCCAAATGTCTCCATTTGGGGCTGTTTTTTTATTTTTATTTTTATGTTCGTTCTAAGATTTTTTTGTTTTGTTTTGTTTTTTTTAGCAAGCTTTACACCCAACATGGGACTCGAACTCACAACCCTGAGATCAAGAGTCACAGGCGGCACCGGCTGAGTGAGTCAGGCACCTCAGGCTTGTTTCTATCTAAAAGGTATTCGTATCATCTCTAGCTATTTTTACTCTCTCCCTCTTCATCGCTGCATTCTCCCTTGCCCCCATTATTTTTAGCCCCTCCTTTTCTCTGCTCTCATCCCATCAAAATGTAAATACGCTCGAGTTTCTCCTATTAAAAAGTGATGAGAGAAAACCAGGCTTTAAAGGCCTGAGCTAGGAGGAAAGCCATCTTAGGTTTCCTTCTAGGTCGGCATGATTGTGTGTAAACTTGGTTTAAACAGAGCCTGATGCCTCACCTGCTTTGTGAGCACCTGCTTTGTGAATGCGTTGCCTAAAGGAAAACCACCTTGTCCTTGAGACAACACCAGTGCTCCTACCCCCTGCACTCCTTGATGTGAAACCCCTTGACTCCTGCCTATATGCTAATCTATAATCTGCGCTTTTTTACAAGATGTAAAAAAGTACATAAGTTCGTAAAAACGGTTCATTCTCCAGAGTACCTTCTGGAGTGAATAGTGTGTTTCTTGGGCAGCTGTCATAATTTAGGGTGGAATAAAATTCTCTTTGTTTCTTTTAATGTTGATTTATTTATATTTGAGGGAGGGGAGGAGCAGAGAGAAAGAGAGAGGGAGATAGAGAATCCTAAGCAGAATTTCCTATCTGTTAGCGAGAGTCGGGGCATGAGCCCATGAACCAGGAGATCGTGACCTGAGCCGAAATGAAGAGGCAGACGCTCAACCCACTGAGCCACCCAGGCGCCTCTCTGTTACTGTTAGAGATTCTAAAAGGTTTGTTCATTTTGCCTCTACAAAAGCAAAAGCAAAAAAAAGTCTCTTTTTGTCCCCTCCTGCTTCCCCTATTGCTTATTCCATTCTTTCTCATTTCCTGATTCTCTCATCCTCTAGCTCTCACAACCCCTTTGCACAACCAAACTTCTAGAACGAGTTGGTTACACTTGATGTTTTTCCTAGTTCTGCTCCCACTCTTTAGAGATCTGTATTCTGGCTCTACCACTAGGCTCAGTCTGGTTTTGCCAAGCTTTTTTTGTTTTTTTTTTTTTAATGTTTATCTATTTTTGAGAGAGAAAGAGAGAGAGAGAGAGAGAGGGAGAGAGAGAGAATCCAAAGCAGGCTCCAGGCTCCGAGATGTCAGCACAGAGCCCAACATGGGGCTCAAACCCATGAACCGTGAGATCATAAGCTGAGCCAAAGTCAGGGGCTTAACTGACTGAGCCACCCAGGCACCCCTGGTTTTGCCAACTTTTGTCAATCAGCTGCTTATCACTGAGCTAATGAACATTTGTTAGTTGTCATTTTCTTTGGCTTGCTTTTTTTTATGTTTTATTTTTTGAAAGAGCAGGGAAGGGGCAGAGAGAGAGGACAGAGGATCGGAAGTGGGCTCTGTGCTGACAGCAGAGAGCCTGATGTGGGGCTCGAACTCACGAACTGCAAGATCATGGCCTGAGCCTAAGTCGGCCGCCTAACAGACTGAGCCACCCAGGGGCCCCATTGTCTTTGCTTTCATCAGCACTCATTGTCTCCTCTCTCCTGGAAGCCCTCTTTCCTTTTGTTTCTGGAGCCATCACACGTTTCGATTTCTACCTACTTTTCCGGAGGCTCTCTCTCTGACTCCTTCCCTTCTGCCTTTTCTGGATGGTTTTTTTTTTGTCTTTCGTGACGTTGACTTAGGGACCCTCTCTTTTCACTCTATGTCCTCTGAGTGGGTGATCTCATCTTCTTGTCTGGCTTCCTTTACCAAACACAGGGTGAAGACTCCCAAGTCAGATCTTCCATGAGAGCCCCAGACAGGAGTCATCCGCCTGCCACTAAAATGTCATCACTTGTATGTGGGCACTAGAAGTTCACTCAACAGGTCTAGAATAAAATTCCTCATTTCCCCCAACATAATTGCTACCTCTCCTCTCCTTTATTATCTTAATGATCTGCACGATCATCTACCTGGCTGAAAAAATCACTTCCTCCAAGAAGCCTTCTGTGATTGTCTGCCCTAGTTTAGGTCTCACTGCCATGTATTCCTTTAATTCTCTTCCAATAATGGCATGCACACGATTTTATTACAGCCATTTATTTAATTATCTATATCCTTCTATACAATGTAAGGTTCGTGAGTGCATGAACTTGTCAATCTAAAGTTGTCGGGAGGCAGTAGTTTAGGAAGAACGTTCATTTGGGATCAGAGAATTGCAATTCGGGGTACACAGATTTGGGTAGCAGCCCATATAGTGTCCCACTGAGGGAGCAAAAGTCAGGGTTTTTAAAGTGTAAAAGGAATGCCTGTATATGTTAAGATTTTTCTTAATGTTTATTTTATTTTTGAGAAAGATAGAGCAGGGAAGAGGCAGAGAGAGAGAGGGACACAGAGAACCTTAAGTGGGCTTTGTGCTGACAGCAGAAAGCCCGATGCAGGGCTCGAACTCACGAAGTTCGAGCTGAAGTAGGACGCTTAACCGACTTAGCTACCCAGGTGCTCTTTGCTCCTTGATGTTTTGACACGCCGCCAGTTGTCTATTGATTCTGGTTTTCTTAAAATTGTGAAGACTATTTTGAAAATATTATTAGAGCCTGAACATCTTAACATGGTTTTTTTTTTTTTTCTTTTTTTTTTTTTTAATTTTTTTTTTCAACGTTTATTTATTTTTGGGACAGAGAGAGACAGAGCATGAACGGGGGAGAGACAGAGAGAGAGGGAGACACAGAATCGGAAACAGGCTCCAGGCTCTGAGCCATCAGCCCAGAGCCTGACGCAGGGCTCGAACTCACGGACCGTGAGATCGTGACCTGGCTGAAGTCGGACGCTTAACCGACTGCGCCACCCAGGCGCCCCTTAACATGGTTTTTTAGTTACGCTCAGCATTTTTCTACCTCAACGATTTGAAGGTTTATAGATGAGCTAAGGCAATAAATAGTCCCAGGGTAGCAAGTTGTCTCAAAAGTGTAATTTAATGCCTTCTTTTCAAAAGCAGCTGTTTGGTGTTGTGAGTATGCAGTTCCAAATCCGAGATTATTTAACCAGATGAAAGTAAGAGCATCTGACCAGTGAGGTTGAGGGACTCCAGGCTTTTCTGAAGAACCGGACAGCCAGATGTTCCCCTTGGGTCCGAGGCCATGCCACGTGCTCACCAATCCCATTTCATTTTCCAGTATCTGGATGCATGGGAAGGGGACAGTCCCCGAATTCTGTTGCATTTAGGTTTCAGTTACATGGCTGGATTCCGGATAATGAGTTGGCATGCGAAACTGAGCGGAAGACACGTTTTCTGAATGGTAGAGCTTCAGAATGGTGGAGCTCCTATGCCTTGGGTGACTTCAGTGTGCAGCACAATCTTCCACTGAGTGTTACTGATCACCCGATTTAAGTAAGGAATAATCTTTTGTTGGGTTAGGCTGCTGAGATTTGAGGGTTTTCTGAAGAATCTACCCATCATTGATAGGAACCTGGGACCAAACTGAAAATTTATTTATTTTTAAGTGTATTTATTTTGAGAGAGAGAGAGTGAGGGGGGCGGTGGAGAGAATCCCAAGCAGGCTCCACACTGTCAGCGCAGAGCCCGATGGGCAGCTGGAACTCACGAACCCGGAATTCACGACCTGAGCCGAAACCCAAGAATTGGATGCTTAACCGACCGAGCCACCCAGGCGCCCTCTGAACCGAAAATTTGGAACTGAGGTTAGAATTATACTCTGGTTCCTAGGCAAACATTTCAGAAAAAGCTACTTTACTCCACAACGTGGGAGAGTTTGTAAGTAAACCGGCATTTTGCTGGGGTCCTTCCCTTTTTTAAGAGAGATCATTTACTTACTTATAGATATAACCAGAGGGTTTCGTTTTATTTTTTTCGTATGTTCTCTCCAAAACTTTTTTTTTTTTTTAGAGGCTTAGTGTTTCCTGTGGCATCCGGCTTAACTGTGGGAAGACTTCCAGGGCCAGAAATCACCAGTGTTTTCTCTTTTGGAGATATGAGGTCTGTCTTCTGGGTACCCCATCCCTAAAGGGATAAAGTGTTTTTAGAAAAGAGGAACAGAGAGCCGAGAGAGAAATTAAAGTTCTTGCTTCATTTGACTTTCCATTTCCTGAGAGATGTACCTAGAGCCCTTGATCTTCCCTTGGAAACGGTCACTCTCCTCCAGCTCCCCCCAACTGCCATTTGGCTTTTCTATCCTTAGCTTTGCCTTTTGCTTCCCAAGTACCCTTTGTTTCACATCTCTCAGTCTGAATACTCTCTCCTCTTTGTCAAAAAAATCGCATCCCATTTCACGTGGAAAGGCCTCTGTGTTCAATACAGAGATGCACCACCGAGATCCGTCTGGAAGAAAAGATGTGCTAGCTAGTGGTGAGGAGTGCAGTTAGCAGACAGCTTCCAGCCCTTGGCTCTTCCAGGGTGGGCCTTGTCTGCAGAGAGCTGCCTTGTGGAGGTCATGCCCTTCCGGCACAGCCCCCGTCCAATGGCCGAGGGAGGGCGTGGTATAAACACCCTGTTATTTTGGCCAGATGGGAGAGATCTCTGACAATCAATGTTTTTTTTAGGATTTTACTTTATTTTTTAAAGTTTATTTATTTTGAGAGACAGAGAGAGAGAGAGCAAGCAGGGGAGGGGCACAGAGAGAGGGAGAGAGAGAAAGAATCCCAAGCAGGCTCCACACTGTCTCAGTGCACAGAGCCTGATGTGGGGCTTGAACTCACGAACCGTGAGATCATGACCTGAGCTGAAATCAAGAGTTGGACGCAAAACCACCTGAGCCACTCGGGCCCCCCCAAAGATTTTATTTTTAAGTAATCTCTGCATGCCACGTGGGGCTCGAACTTACAACCCTGAGATCAAGAGCAGCCTGCTTTACCGACTGAACCAGCCAGGTACTCGGCAGGCAATTCTATCTTCAGAGATTCCCCTTGGGATTGAATTAATCAGACCGGCTCGGTAGCCCAGCTTCTCCTTTTGTTCCCCTTCCTTTCAAACATGTTGATTGCTAATAAGCATCTTGCACCCCAGACTCTGTCACAGCATCTTCTTCCTGAGAGCTCAACCTGTAGGAGGCTGTCTGGATCCTGTCTGGTTCCTGAATTTGTCTGCCAAGTATCCTGCATATTTCTGGGTAGAACTTGCTTGATGTTTATGGCTGGTTGGTCAGCAGGCAGTAGTGGGAGTAGGGTGTGTGAACGGGTGGAGACCTACTTTAGTCCAAGGGGACTGTTGTCAATAACAGCTCCATTACTCAGTGACCTAAGCACCTCTTTTTTTTTTCTTTTTTTTTTTTTTTACATTTATTTATTTTTGAGAGACCGAGAGAGACAGAGCACAAGTTAGAGGAGGGGCAGAGAGAGAGAGAGGACACAGAATCCATAGCAGGCTGGAGCTCTGAGGTGTCAGCACAGAGTCCGACGTGGGGCTCAAACTCACGAATCATGAGATCAGGACCTGAGCCGAAGTCGGACGCTTAACCTAACCAACTAAGCCACCCAGGTGCCCCGTCTTAAGCACCTCTCTTAAGTGCTGCCATTCATTTCCTTTAGAGATCATACAGTTCAGATACATACCGGGGAAAAAACATACTCCCCCAATTAACAAAGGGCTGTCTGCTTTAAGAAAATTTTTTTTTAATGTTTTATTTATTTTTGAGGGAGAGAGAGGGAGGGAGAGAGAGAAAGAGAGAGAGAGAGAGACAGAGAGAGAACGAGTGTGGGGGAGGAGCAGAGAGAGAGGGAGACACAGAATCCAAAGCAGGCTCCAGGCTCTGAGCTGTCAGCACAGAGTCCGACGTGGGGCTCAAACTCACGAATCGTGAGATCATGACCTGAGCTGAAGTGAGCCACCCAGGCACCCCAGGGCTGTCTGCTTTTAGAGACAGTGGAAAATGTGGGTTTTTATTTTTTGGGTTTTTTTTTTTGTTTTTTGTATTATTTGAGAATAATACAACTGCTAACAGTCATATTTCCGCTGTAATCCAGTGATTCAATTCTGCCATAGAAAAGAAATTAATTGGGATAGGTGAAAGTCATAACAAGTGTTAAGCATCAATAGTAAGCTCATAATAGGCAAAATTCAGAGGATGTGTTAAGTACAGATAATGAGTAATCATGTGAAGCAGGCAGAATATAAAAGGTTTTAAATTTAGATAGTAAGTCATCTAATTAAAAAAAAAAACGTTTTAATGTTTCTATTTATTTTTGAGAGACCGAGAGAGACAGAGTGCGCATGGGGGAGGGGCAGGGAGAGGGAGACACAGAATCTGAAGCAGGCTCCAGGCTCTGAGCTGTCAGCACAGAGCCCGATGCGGGGTTCGAACTCCATCATGACCTGAGCCGAAGTCGGAAGTTTAACTGACTCAGCCACCAGGTACCCTAATAAGTTAGTCCTCTTAAGATAACAAATGGAATATGTAATTGAACAGACAAGACCGTTCTTATGAGTAGAGGGTGGTGATGGGAAGACCAAAGCCACATCGCCATCATGCTACCTCTGGCTGACAGTTATGTCACCCCCTAAACTGGCCACCCATTGGTAACAAACATCCTGTAGGGGAACAGTTATGGCTTCACATGTGTTCTTCCCAAGAAAAACGAATGACTCTCATAGCTGTTGAACAGGCTTACTGACAAGCTACACGTCCAAGTGTGCTTGTCTCTGCGTCTCCCCAACTGGACAAGTGTATACCTGTAATCTCAGGAATCTTCAATGTGCGAGCTGAGAGCCACAATACATAGTTTGTAACTACACCATCATTCGGGTAAGGCTGATGTGGAGAGGGGGGAGAGAGAGAGATGGACAGAAAGAGAGAAATATTGAGGAAGAGTGGGAGAGGGAGAGAGAAAAGGAGAACATTCGAAGGATTCAGATGTGTGGTTCTTCCACCCCTGCCTGTACACTATTCTAAGTATATTAAGCTATCCCATTTCTACCTTCTTGTTCCTCACTGTAGTTTACTTATTTTTTATTTTTATTTTTTAAATGTTTGTTTTATTTTTATTTATTTTGAGAAAGAGACAGTGTGAGCGAGGGAGAGGGAGAGAGAATCCCAAGCAGGCTCTGTACTGACGCGGGGCTCGATCCCATGAATCTTGAGACCATGACCTGAGCATTTTAGTCAGAAGCTGAAATCAAGAGTCAGACGCTTAACTGACTCAGTCACCCAGGCACCCTTCCTCACAGATTTAATAAACTGTGTCTTTATTATTTGTATCATAATGTGGTTTGTGAATCTTTCTGTTCTGTAACCTCCGGGATTTTGGGATACCTTGGCTGATAGTGATGATGGCCCCCATTTTGTCAAAGTGATTTCCCACATGATAGAGTAGGTCACCATTACTTTGCTTTCTTACTAAGCAGCTCGGCACTCTTAAGCGGCAGTCACAAGGCAACACCACTAATATTTAATCGGAACTTTATCTGCTTTACAGGCAAACACACTCATTTTTGCTTTAGGTGGTAATGGTTTTACAATAAGTCCAGGGGCACCTGGGTGACTTGGTCGGTTAAGCGTCCGACTTCGGCTCAGGTCATGATCTCAAGATTCGTGGATTCGAACCCCTCCTTGGGCTCTGTGCTGACAGCTCCCAGCCTGCTTCAGATCCTCTGTCTCCCTCTCTCTCTTCCCTGGCCCCGCTCATGCTCTCTCTCTCTCTCTCTCTCTCTCTCTCTCTCTCAAATAAAAAATAAACATTAAAAAAGAATTTAAATAAGTCTACAAATTTTTTGCTCCTTCTTTCAAGATGTGGAGTTGAATTTCCTCTTTGAGTGTGTGTGGGCTGGGCTTTGAGACTCACTTCTAATGAATAGCATGGCAGAACTGATGCTATCTACTTCCAGGATGAAGTCATGATGCCACTGTGGTTTCTTCTTTGCTTCTCTCGGCCTTGGATCGTTGTCTCTTGGGGATATCCGCTCTTATTGTGACCCATGGTATGTGCCTGTGCTGTGACCCATCTGGTAGCAGCTGAGGTCTTTGGCCAACAGTCACATGAGTGAGCTTGGAGAAGGCTTTCCTTCTCTGTGCCTGTAGGGTGACTTTAGCCCTGGCCAACATTATGACCTTAGGGCAGCCCCCGAATCAGAGCTACCCACTAGGCTGCTCTCAGATTTTTGACCAACAGAAACTTTTCAATACTGGTTGTTTTAAGACACCAAGTTTCAGAGTAACTTGTTATTCAGCCCTAGGTAACTAATACAATGATCCAGTATGACAGGTTGCCGAGGATGGGGGGTTCTTACATATGAATATTCATGAGAACAGGGTTCTTCCTATCCTGTCTGACTTTATCTGGTTAAACACAGAGAGAGCAAGGAAACCATCCATTTGTAGAGAAGAAAGAATCAACATTTCCAGGTTTTGTGGAATTGCTGGAAACTCTGTGTTTAAAATAGGTTCATTTTCATAAAGCTGTGCCATTGTCATGATCTTTAAAAAGCTTGGAATAATTTGCTGTGCCCTTTCTGCGTTTGAATGAGAAATGATATCCCCCAGGGAGTCCATGCCTCATGAGAAGCAAAAACCTTTTGGGGATTTAATGCCTTATCGTGGTCCCTCAGATTGATACTTAACCTAAAATTGTATTTAACACATCAAAACCCAAACTTCCCCTCCTTTCGCATGGAAAAATCTGATTACCTAATTTAGTATTAGGTTTACGTCAAGCTTCGGGGAAGCTCTAAGATTCAATACTTGCAGCAAAGCTGATTTGTAGTCCCACACAACTGAGTATATGTGCTTCTAGTTACCATGGCCTGTCTGTCTTGTGGTAATGCCAGAGTCCTGTTTTCTCTTTGAAGATTTGATGAAAAGGTCCAAGATGTTGGGGAGGAAGAACTACTTTGGCCTTCAGTGACTCTTTCACAGCCCCACTTTCCATCAAGGGTTAGCTAAAAATTTTGAGGGGTGACCGTATGCCTTGATTTTTTTTCCCTAGCAGTGCTCTTGTGCAGTTTGGATGGTTCTAGAAATGTGTAGCTTATATAGTACTTTTAAAACTTGGTGGCACAAATACATATTTTTGTGCTTAGATTTGAGTGCCCTCGCTGGGTTGTGAATTCCTCTCGGGCTGTGTGGAACAAAGAAAGCACAGACGGGCTTTCAAACAGACAGATGTGGGCTGGTCCTGCTGCTTTACTAGAAGTATGACTCAGGCGCAGCACATCATGTCCTTAAGGTTTGGTTTTTCTCATCACCAGAAAGAACACAGTGATTTTAGTTTCACAGTGGATTTCTAAGGGCTTGGTGCGATCGTAGATGTCACAATCTGCGACACGGTAGACACTCCTTTTTTCCTCATTTACCCATCACTGTAAACCATTACCATGCCTCTTACTCGTACTTACTCCATGACATTTCATGGCGCCTGCTGTAGTGTTTCACAGTGAATATTTATTCAATTTGTTCTTTAAAAAAAATGTTTTATTTATTTTTGAGAGAGAGAGTGAGGGGGAGGGTCAGAGAGAGAGGGAGACACAAGGATCCAAAGCAGGCTCTGTGCTGAGAGCAGAGAGCCTGATGCGGGGCTTGAACCCATGCACCGTAGAATCATGACCTGAGCTGAAGTCGGTCGCTTTTTTTTTTTTAATGTTTTTTTTTTTTTATTTTTGAGAGAGAGAGAGAATGAGAGAGAGACAGAGTGTAAGCGGGAGAGGGGCAGAGTGAGAGGGAGACACGGAATCAGAAGCAGGCTCCAGGCTCTGAGCTCTCAGCACAGAACCCCACGTGGGGTTTGAATCCACAAACGGTGAGATCATGACCTGAGCCGAAGTCAGTCACTTAACCGACTGAGACACCCAGGTAACGCAGAATTTTTTTTAAGTTTATTTATTTATTTTTTTTCGGTAATCTGTACACCCAATATGGGGTTCCAGCTTATGGCCCTGAGATCAAGAGTCGCATGGTCTTCCGACTGAGCCAGCCAGGCACCCCTTGAATTTATTCTCATCTTTTAATTGTATCAGTAACACTTCGGAGTTTTACAAACTCTGATGGGATCAGAAATAGTTATCGAGTAACCAAATTACTGTGTGCTGTCTGTGTCTGTGTATAATCATACTACCTAATGAATAGCATGGCATCCATCCTTAGCATACAGCCTTGCTAACACAAAACAAATCAGTCCAGACAGGAGAATCATGGGAGTGCATAATTCTGTCCTTTGGAAACTGCTACTCGCCTTCCTCCTCCCCATGTCATTCAACTTATCTTTTAGAAACAGATTGGTTTACTTTTGTTAGAATATTCATGAGTTCTTCATCATTGTTATCTGAATACCATTTTTATGGTAACCAGAAATAGTGGTTTCAGTGAACTCAGGTAAATCTGATTCATTATTTATTCTTTAAAAAAATATTTTTTATTATTTCTTTATTTTTTATTTGAGAGAGAGAGAGAGAGAGAGAGAGAGGGAGAGAAAGAAAAGACACGGGGGTACAAGGGATCAAGCAGGGAAGCGGGGGAGGGCAGAGAGAATCCCAAGCAGGCTCCATGCTCAACACTGAGTCTGATCCGGGGATTGATCCCACGACCCTGAGATCGTGACCTGAGTCCAAATCAAGAGTGAGATGCTCAACCAACTGAGCCAGCCAGGCGCCCCCACTTAGAATTACTTTGATGTCTGTGTTTAACTGATTTTGCCCTCTCTCCCATACAAGTCCGTAAACTCCATCCCTCCTTATTTTCCTAGTGCCTCTTGCATCTTGTGGGGAATGGTACAAAACACTGGCTTGCCCTGTGTTTTCTTCCCATTCATCATATCTTTATACGATATTCCTTCCATCTGTATGTGATGGATAAAGAATAAAGGTTTTGATAGATTGAGAACTGTTGATATTTACCTTTTCAGTAAAAAAGCTTTCACTGAGTCCCTGGACAGCTTAGTGATGGAGTTTGCCAGTAAATAAAACCTAACTAAGAGGTTTTAAAAACTCCTTTAAATATTAAGAAAAGCTACAGAATATATTGAGGAAGGGTAGCAGAGAATGTTAGCTTTGGGGCGCCTGGGTGGTTCAGTTGGTTGAGTGTCTGACTTCGGCTCAGGTTATGATCTCACGGTTCTTGGGTTTGAGCCCCACGTTGGGCTCTGTGCTGCCAGCTCGGAGCCTGGAGCCTGTTTCAGATTCTGTGTCTTCTTCTTTCTCTGCCCTTCCCCTGTTCGTGCTCTGTCTGTCTCTCTCTCTCAAAAACAAACATTAAAAAAAAATTTTTTTTAAAAGAGTGTAGCCAAGCATCATTTAAAGTTTTCTGAATGTTGTCAAAGTAGGGACTTTTTCCTTGTGTTGGTGTTTCGTTTAGGTACGCTGGCTCTTTTTCTCTGGTTAACTTTCTTCCGTTTGTTTTTTTCTTCTGTCAGCCCCTGGTCTTTGGGAACTAGGGGTCCAGTTGGGTAAGAAGGTGGTTAACCATGAATTAGAGCACAGGGTCAATTTTACTTAATCCTAGGTGAAGATGAAACATGAGCATTTCAAAGCGTAGTTAATGCATGGGAATTGGAGCAAATAAGTGGAAGTAAATTCTAGTAGAACAGGGATTTAACAAGGACAACAGTGAATCCAGGCACTTTTGAGTTTTTTCCTGCTCTTACTCTTTTTTTTTTAAATTTTGTTTTAATGTTTATTTTTGAGAAAGAGAGAGAGACAGAGCACGAGTAGGAGAGGGGCAGAGAGAGAGAGGAAGACACAATCCAGAGCAGGCATCAGGCTCTGAGCTGTCAGCTCAGAGTCCAACATGGGACTCGAACCCATGAACGCTGAGATCATGACCTGAGCTGAAGTCAGACGCTTAACCAACTGAGCCACCCAGGCGGCCTGCTCTATCTTGTTCTTAAATGAGATTAAATTTCTACATCTAAATCTGGTGTCTGCCATTCAGTTTTACTTATTTTTTTTAAGTTTTTTTTTCTGTTTATTTTTTATTTTAGAGAGAAAAGACATGAGCAGGGGAGAGGGGCAGAGGGAGAGAGAGAATCTCAAGCAGGCTCTACACTCAACAATGAGCCCAGTGCAGGGCTCGATCCCATGACCCTGGGATGGTGACTTGAGCTGAAATGAGGAGTTGGATGTTTAACCGACTGAGCCACTCAGGCACCCCAAAATTTACTTTTAAGTAATACTACCCCTAACGTGGGCCTCAGACTCAGGACCCCGAGATCAAGAGTCCTTTGCTCCTCTGACTGAACCAGCAAGGTGCCCCTTCCATTCGGTTTCCAACTGGAAAGCTCAGGCCTGATACTTAACTTGGGCCAGATAAGAAACCAGACTTTAAAATTGGATCTGAGGAAACTTGGTTTTTAGAGGTGCTCACCGTGTGGGACAACCATAGATCAGGGGTTCGAGACACTTTTTCCATTATTGTTTCTTTTTTTGGTTCCCTTACAAGTCGTTTCTCTTCTGAGTACGATTAACATTCAGTGCTAGAGCTGATTTATATTATATGCGGATTATCCCAGTCCAAGTAGGATTTATCTTGAAATTGGTGTTCCTTGGCTTTCTTCTTGGCATTCAGACTTGCATCAAAAGGATCCAGGTCATGGTCCGTCGCCAATAGTAACTTTACGTTGTGTGGTGTTGTATTCCTCACAGAGCGTTTCCACTTTTGTTCTCATTTCCTCTTCAGGCATCTTTTTTATTTTCACTTTTTCATTTTTTTTTGAGAGAGAACACGCAAGCAGGGGAGGGGGCAGCGAGAGAGAATCCCGAGCAGGCTCCATGCCCGATGCAGGGCTTGATCTCATGACCTTGAAGTCCTGACCTGAGCCGAAACCAAGAGTCGGATGCTTAACTGACTGAGCCACCCAGGTGTTCTCATTTTGTCTTTAGGCACCTTGACGTGGGATCTGTACTTCAGAACCGTGACCAAACTGAAGCTTTGGAGGGGGAGTTGCCCAAGGACGTAGAGCGAGTGCGCGATCGAGTTGGGATGAGACTGCAGATTTGTTTATTTTGCCTAGCCAAGCAAGTTCTTGGTCTTAACTACTCCCCACCCTCCCCATGGTCCAGGAGTGCTCGTGTGCTTGCTCATCTCTGACAGTAGAAATGGCCTCAGATTTCCAATAACGTTCAAATGTCAGTGACGTTCAGATGCAATTTGTCTCTGGCTCTGAAATCAGTTGTCCCAAACTAATCTAATAACTTGGGGCTTTCTTTGTTTAATCAAATCGTTAAGACAGGCAATAATAAAAGACTTTCTCCAATGCCAGCAGGGGTTAATTCTATTATTTCAACTGTTTCTAGTGAAAGTTTTGCTGCTGTAGAATAACTAGAAAATCGAGTTCTTTTCTGGTCTGATTGACCCTTCCTTTACTAGCCTCTTGCTCAATCAGTCGCCTTGATAAGTCTCTCCTAGTGTACCTTGATTTTTTTTTCTTTTTTTATTTTTTTCAGAATACGAGTTTGCCTTTGTAATATGGTTAGGACTCAAGAGAAAGCATTTGATCTTGGGTTTCTTCATTTGCAAAGCTCTAATGACCTCCCTTTTTCCTGCTCTTAGTACTCTTAGAACCTTTTACGCCCAGTCAGAGTTAGACAAAGACATTTTCATGGAACATTTGGCAGGCAAATTATGGGCAGCAGAAAGGCCGTGCTTGGATGTGATAAAGTAAAAATTATCTTAGATTGAGAAAGGAAAAATCTGACTTGTCATCCAGCAACTTGGGATAACAGATAGAGATAAAGACAGCTGCGTATGATCGGGAAACAGTATTTTTCTCCAGGTTCTTGCAGTTGTAAAATATCATAAGAACCTTTTTTTTTTAATGCTTATTTATTTCCTTGAGAGAAAGAGAGGGAGGGTCAGAGAGAGAAGGAGAGAGAGAATCCCAAGCAGGCTTTGTCAGTGTGCAGTGGGTCGCGGTGCTCGATCCCACAAATCGTGAGATCATGACCTGACCCGAGATCAGGAGTCAGATGCTTTGCCGACTGAGCCACCCAGGCACCCTGAATTTTGTTGTTGTTGTTGTTAAATGTTTATTTATTTATTTTGAGAGCAAGAGAGAGTGCGAGTTCGAGCAGGGGATGGGCAGAGAGAGAGGCAGAGACCGAGAGAGAGAGAATCCCAAGCAGTCTCCATGCTGTCAGCTGGTTCTCAGGAACCTCGAGATCATGACCTGAGTGGAAGTCAAGAGTCGGAGTTCAGCTTAACCAACTGAACCAAGTTCAGCTTAACCAACTGAACCACCCATGTGCCCCAAGAACCTTTTTTTTTTTTTAAAGCAAAAGATGGAAATTTCTTCAGTTTATTTTATGATGCTAACATTAATATGAAAATGAAGGTCATAATACAAAAAGAAGGAAGGAAAGAAGGTAGAGAGGGAGAGAGGATGGAGGGAGAAATAAAGCTATAGAACAATATCACTTAATTGCAAATAGACTCCAGCAATATATCAGAAGAGAACCCAGTATGACTAAGGGGCCAGTGTGGCCGAAGATCAGTTAAACTATTAGCCTAATCCATTTAAGTTATAAATTAAAGTGATAAACACCCCATATGATTATAACATGCACTGAAAAGGCATTTGGTAAAATATAGCCACAAGTCCTTTGAATGACTAGTTCTTTTTTACTCACTAAGAAACTTTGTTCTCTGTTCATCCCATCATTTATCTAAACTCCACTCTCCCCAAACTCGTAACTACCTTTTCCTTTACTGAGAGATGATGCCCCATCGTTCCTCTGTTGTTTCTTCTCACTAATTGCAGTGGGTCGACAAGCCTGACTGTTAGACCACAGGTTTGTCCCTGGTGGCTTGAAGCTGATTGAACTAAGATAGGGGAAGGAAAATTTTTCCTTCTAGCCTTCAAGGTCTTCCAGCTGGTTTTAGAATTGCGGGTACCTGCGTGGCTCAGTTGGTTAAGTGTGCGACTTTGGCTCCCCGGTCATGATGTCACTATTCGTGGGTTCGAGCCCCATGTCGGGCTCTGCACTGACAGTGTGGAGCCTGCTTGAGATTCTCTCCCTCCCTCTCCCTTTGCCCCCCCCCTCAATAAATAAATACACTTCAAAAAAATTAAATTGACACGAGACTATTTAACAGGAGAAAAAAAATCCCAAAGTTTTAATTGAAATGAAATGGCCAAGACAGTCAGATTTTACACTTTTTATTTTTATTTTTATTTTTATTTTTTTAATTATTTTATTTTATTATATGAAGTTTATTGTCAAATTAGTTTCCATACAAAGATTTTACACTTTTTAGGCAAAGAGACAATAAATCTTGGTTGGGGGGCACTGACAGGACAAAAAAAAAAACTTCGGGAGTGTGAAAAATCCCTAAAAGGAAAGGTCACTTAGAATGAAGTGGGGAGGCCAGCAGGGGGAACTCTCCACCCTCTACTACTCATGGTCAATTGCAGACCAGACAGAAAGAGGAAGACAGACTCCCGTGTATCCCAGCCGTCCCCTTAACAGCCCAGCCAATGACAGTGAGAACTCAGCCAATGAAAAGCCACTATACTTTCAACTCCCAGTTTACTCAGATGGGCCTTTTGTTTATTTTTATTACAGCCTTCAAAACCTAAACTTCCCCCTTTCCTCTATAAAAGAGCATTCTTTTTCTTCGTTCGTTGGACTTGCTTCTGGTTTTCCCTTGGCTTGCTTGTCCCGGATTGCAATTCTCTGCTCTTCTCAAATAAACCCATGTTTGCTGGTAAAATGACTGGCAGTTTTATTTTTAAGGTGAATAGGAGAGTTTCCAGTAGTAAGGAACTCTAAACAGAATTTTGGCTGGGATAGTAAATTAGTAAAAAGTAACAGGGGTCGTTTACACAGTCATCTTGGCTTTAAATTTACCATCTTTGATGGTAAGGATGTCTCTTTACCTCTTGATACGGGGAGGGCACCTTTCATATGGGAGACATATTTCTCGCTTTCTAGAGACAAAGGGGAGCAGCGTCAGAGTGTTCTTTTTGCATTGGCTGCTTCTTAAGTAACTTTTATTCAAAATAGGGTCACCTGGGTGCCTCAGTCGGTTGACTATCTGACTTTGGCTCAGGTCATGATCTCACAGTTCATGGGCTCAAGCCCCACATGGGGCTCTTTGCTGACGGCTCAGAACCTGGATCCTGCTTTGGATTCTGTGTCTCCCTCTCTCTCCGACCCTGCCCTTCTTGAGTTCTCTCTCTCTCTCTCTCTCAAAAATAAATACACATTAAAATAATTTTTTTAAATAATACGTTGGGGTGCCTTGGGTGGCTCAGTCAGTTAGGCGCTTGACTTTTGATCTCAGCTCAGGTCATGATCTCACAGTTTGTGGGATTGAGCCCCATGTTGGGCTCTGTGCTGACAGTGGAGCCTGCTTGGGATTCTGTTTCTCCTCTCTGCCCCTCCCCTGCTTGTGTGAGTGCGCGCGTGCTCTCTCTCTCTCAAAAAATAAATAAACATAAAGAAAAAAATAAAATAAAATAACATGTTGGGGGCGCCTGGGTGGCTCAGTCGGTTAAGCATCTGACTCTTAGATTTCTGCTCAGGTCATGATTTCATGGTTCATGAGATGGAGCCCCGGGTCAAATTCCTGCTTGCAATTCTCTCTCTTCCTCTCTCTTTGCCCCTCCCCGACTTCTAAATAAATAAATAATAAAATAGTATGTAAAAAAAAACCCTGTCAATGTGGTGCATTTTGGGGTAGCCTGACTTTGGTCCTTAAAATGGTCAGTGGGTTGGTTGGTTTTCTTGGAAAAAAAATTGTTCACTCAAAAAACACCAGTGCAAGACTCTTCCTTGAAGGAGAGACTCCGAAGTCTGTCTGATGTTGGCTGATTGTTTTGCAAGTTTCCTGTGGACAAAATGTACCTCAAACTGCTTATTTGAAAGAAGCTCTTCCCCTGGTGTGCTCCCGACCATTGCTCAATTCACAGCCAGCTCAATTTTCCAGTTGAGAATAAGGAAGAAGTCAAATACATTATGTTGGCCTCTAGATACAGGCTTCTCTTAGAAAATGGCATTCTTCACCCAACTGGTCAGTGTTTGCTACACCCTGATGAGAATATTCAGTGGTCCGATGAGTTGGTCTTTGGAAGGACAGCTTCACTTGAGACATAGAACACTTTTGAAAAACAGCCTGGTCTGATTTTTGACCACTCTTTCCATGGCCACATACCAGTTGTGCCCGGTGCCTGTCAGTGTTAAAAAGATCAAGCTCACAGCTTGCAGTCCATTTGGTTTTCTTTTCCTGTTCTGCCTTATTTCTCATCTTGGTTCCGGAAGTCTGGGAAACGTCAGGAAACTTCACTACTTTTCTTTTTCTTCAATAAGTCTAAAACACTCTGTCACTTTTCATCCACAAGTGACTTTTTCTCTTAAACTCCCATAGCTGTTATAAACTACCGAAGCAACCAGCTGTGGAGAAAAATCGAGCTTAAAGTCATTGACTTAAGTCCTATCCTTTCAGGTATTAGTGGCATGTCTTGTCCTGCAAGGACTTTTAACAAAAAAAAAATTTTTTTTAATGTTTATTTATTTTGGGGAGGGAGGGGCAGAGAGAGCGGAAGACACAGAATCTGAAGCAGGCTGCAGGCTCTGAGCTGCCAGCACAGAGCCCGATTTGGGGCTTGAACTCAAGAACTGTGAGATCATGACCTGAGCTGGAGTCGGACCCTCAACCGACTGAGCCACCCAGGTCCCCTTGTCCTGCAAGGACTTTTGACTTTGCTTTTAACTTACTGTGTTACCTTGTGCATGTTTCTTTCCTTCTCAGTTTAAAAGTCCATGAAAGGTAAGTTGTTTCATTCTTTGTGCATGGCTAAGCTTTGTTGGACCCTGTTATTTTGCAGGATTTCCTATTTGGTTTCCTGAGGCCCCTGGGGCTCTGAGTCAAGCTTTGTTTTTGCAAAGGTCTGCTCAGCTGCATGGTGACTCTTTAACACATGAGGGCTTTCTGTGTGGCTGCAGTTTCCATTTGAGACTCTCTGGGCCTCACATAAGGCCACTCTTTCAGGCACCTAGAGGTAACCTTAAACTATCAGCAGTTTTGTCTCAGGACAAGGGCCGAGTTCAGCTGTAGCCATGTTGTGATAGTCCTTGGGGCTTAGAACCAGTGGGGGACCCCTGGGAAAGAAGAAGCCTGTGGGGTAGGGTAACAGTGAGGGTGTGGAAAACCTGGTTGCTTATGGGGATGAGGGTGGCTGGTAAGCCAGAGTGGTTCTAGAGGGGCCAGATGGTGTTGGAAGCAGAGGGATGCCTAGACTAGCAGGCTTCATGCTGTGTGAAACTTGGATGTACGAAATCTTAAAAGGCAAGTGGCTGGTTAAAAAGATGGAAGGTAATCCAGTCGCTTCATAAGGGTAGCTAGTCCCAAAAGCCAGGACGTCTGGAGCAACAGAGCCTGTTGATGTGAGGAGACTAAATGACAGGTGGGCGCTTCTAGGGTATTCGGGGAGGAGTCATGTCCCCCAGGTACTATCTATCCGCTGAACATTCAGTGGAGACGCCAGAGGGATAGAAACTGTAATTGGTGTGGAACTGTGTTGGGGGTAAGTAATTAGTCCCTAAAGTGGAATTGGCACAACATTCACGCTTGCGGGAAACAATGGCATGGGTATTCTTCAAACCCCATTAATGTGCCTTAGATGCCTGGGAGTGATGGGGGAGGAGACCTAGGTACAGACTTTTGAAGAGCCTTGAGCTTATCCTCAAAATGTGGTTTTTGGACAAGGGGCACCTGGGTGGCCCAGTCGGTTAAGCGTCTGGCTTTGGCTCAAATCACCATCTCATGGTTCCTGAGTTCGAGCCCTGTGTCAGGCTCTCTGATATCAGTGGGGAGCCTGCTTCAGATCCTCTGCCTCCCTCCCTCTCTCTGCACCCCCCCCCCCAAATTAAGTAAAGTAAAAATATGGCTTGGACTTGAAATACAGTGGTTTAGTCCACAAGTTGTAAAGTTTTGCTAAGCAAGGTTTGGTGTTGGCTGGAGTCCATGCGGTACCTGTGTTAAGTGTGAAATATGCCATGTCTTTGAAGATGTCCAGTAGGGTAGTGTCTCAATAGCCACGAGAAAATTCATACAAGATCCAGAGATGTTCGGCGTTTGAGCGAGGGTCAAAGCTTTATGTTCCCATCCTTTGTTCTAAGCCGGATCGAGGTGTCACAGAGTTTCGCAAAGTTTCCTCGTTATGTCAAGTATCATCACCAGGGGTCTCTATTCCAGGTGTGTCAGAAGGAAAAGATGAATACGAGCCTCTTGGAGCTATTGCCGCTACCTGAAGCAAGATCCTATGGAGACTACTGCCCAGGTAAATTGTGTTAATTCCAGCTATAGCCTTGCATTTTTTTCCTGGCTTTGGGTGGGCACCCATTCATTATCCAAGCCAGATTGTTCTCTCCAGTTGTAGTAGTAGCCGAAAGCCCTTCCTGAAGTCTGGCAAGGCCATAGGTATCCCAGAAGTGTAGTTCAGTAAAGACCTGTAACCTTCAGATGGGAAGGATCCAGAACAAATGAAGGATGGGCAACACTCTGATCTTGATGTGGCAGAGGTTTCACCCTCCTTTAGCCATGCCCTGGAACCATCCCTGGTGTTCGTGTCAACAAACTCAGTCTGTCTGGATTCCAAAGGGGAGTCTCCTCTGGTTATGGGCTAGGAAACTAGGAAACTTGTGGAAACTAGGCCAGTCGTGCAGGTATAGAAAACATAGAGGCAACTCCCTTGTTTCTGTGTTTGAAATATTTGTAGAGACAGATCATTTAAAAAGTGAATATGAGGAGGAGGGTGCTGTAAGACACATAGATAGGTCTTGGTGGCACAGCTCAGAAAATAATGACAGGATCTTGGGGTAACGCCAGTAGGTTAATATCTTGAAGAACCCTATTTCCAAAGGCTCAGTACAGTCACTAAAGTAAATCAGAACTCTGTTTTACAGGGGTGGTCTTGTGAGATATCGCCCCATCCTTAGCAGGGGCTATCCATCAGTCCAGCATTTTCTGCCGGCCTGTTGGGCCAAGTCTTGGTAGTCCATCCTGTTGGACTGGAGACAGTTACTGGGCCCCATTGCTCAGAGGGATGAAATGAGCATGGGGGTGGGAGAGACCATGTAGGATCCTACTCGTCAGTGTCTAGTGCTGGGCCAGGGTGCTTCCTAGCCACAGGAACAAAAGCTTTCTGAGCCTGGGGCACCACATTGTAACAGCTCACTTGGGGGGTGTGCTCCCCTGGGTGCTAGTGTGAACGCAGCTGGCTGTGGGGGCCGTCTCCTACTCAGTGGGGATAAGCAGGAAATGTGTGGAAAGGGAATTTAGCTGACCTGCAACCATTCTCAAATCTACTCTTTTATTATTTAAAAAAAAATTTTTTTTAACATTTATTTATTTTTGAGAGACAGAGACAGAGCATGAGCAGGGGAGGGGCAGAGAGAGAGGGAGATACAGAATCCGAAGCAGGCTCCAAGCTGTCAGCACAGAGCCCGATGTGGGGCTTGAACTCATAAACTGCGAGTTAATGACCTGAGCTGAAGTCGGATGCTTAACTGACTGAGCCACCCAGGCACCCCTTATTTTAGTATTTTATTTATTTATTTATTTATTTTAAAGTCTTTTCTTATTTATTTTGAGAGTAAGAACATGAATGGGGGAGGAACAGAGAGAGAATCTCAAGCAGGCTCCACGCTGTCAGCAGAGAGCTTGACTCAGGGCTCAATGTCACAAACCATGAGATCATGACCTGAGCTGAAGTCAAGAGTTGGATGCTTAACCAGCTGAGTCAGCCAGACACCCCTCAAATCTGCTTATTTAGAGGTTGGTCAGCCCATTGGGCTTGGTCACTGCTCCCTTTGCCTCTGTGCACCTCTTCCTGAGCTTAATAATTAGGCCAGTGTCATTGCTCATGCATGTATGTGCATGGAGCACATGTCTTGTGATGAAAACTCCCGTGGCTTCTCCATGGAGTACCAGATTTCATGACAGAGTTGTAGGTCTGTCCCATGTCCTCCCTTCTTAGTAAGCTGGGACTTGTAGAATGTTGCCGTTCAGTTTCCCATGAATTTCAAATTCTGCATTTCCGTATTCAGTTATGACAGTACGGAACAGCAGGTCAAGTGGGTGGGCTTGATGGGAATTACTCTGGGGTGGTAGCAATCATGCAGGCCCTGCAACATCAGAGAGTTATTATTACTGGAGGTTATAGGGCTGGTATTCTTTTTTAATGAAAAAAAATTATTTATTTATTTTGAGAGAGACAGAAAAAGTGTAAGCAGGGGAGGGGCAGAGAGAGAGGGAGAATCCCAAGCAGGCTGTGCACTCTCAGCCCAGAGTCGACGATACGAGGCTCAATCTCGAGAACCGCTGACATGGGACCTGAACTGAAATCAAGAGTCGGACGCTTAACTGACTGAGCCACCCAGGCGCCCCAGGGCTGGTATTTCTGACCTGATGGCTTCTCTGAAGTCTAGTCTTTTCAGGATTGACAGAGTTTTCAAACTGTACTGTCTTCACAGGAGCGGTAGAATTGAAGAGGTTGGTTTGGTCTGATCCAATTGATCGATGAATGGGACCTGTAACAGGAGAGGAAAGTGTGGTTTCAAAAGCTGCAGCCTTCCTTCAACTCAGACTTGCTCCCTGACCAGGGGAAGCCTGTAGGCTTGGAGCCGTCCTGGAGGTGGGGGGTAAGCAGTTTGGGCCTCAAGCTCAGATCCTGAGCCTAGGAAATGACCTGGTCAGTATAATGAAATTGGACATGTACCAGACCTTGGGCTTCATGGGCCATTGGTTGGCTACCTTTTGAATTCTGCACTTGATTGACAGGACTCTAGTGTCTATCTCTAGAACAAATCTGTTCCTTTTCAAACAGGAGTCATCTAGTTTTATTCCTTATTTAGCTAGATCTCCCACGAGTCTGTTAGAATCCTGTTTAAAAAAAATTTTTTTTAAATGTTTTTATTTATTTTGGAGAGGAAGAGAGAGAGAGAGAGACAGACAGAGCAGGAGTAGGGGGAGGACAGAGAGAGAGAGGGAGACATAGAATCCAAAGCAGACTCCAGGCTCTGAGCTGTTAGCACAGAGCTCAACGTGGTGCTTGAACCCATGAATCGTGAGATCATGACCTGAGCTGAAGTCGGATGCTCAACCGACTGAGCCACCCAGGCGCCCCAGGTCTGTTAGACTTCTTGTTGGAATCTCCTCCTATCTGAAAGACCTCCTGAAGCATTCATTGTACCTACCACCTATTTGGTCATTTGCTTGGTAGGGCCAGGGAGGGTAGCCTCTGCTTTACAGATTCCCAGTGCTTTTTTTTTCTAAGTTTATTTATTTATTTTGAGAGAGAGAGAGAGAGAGAGAGAGAGAGAGAGAGAGAGTGTGGAAGCTCAGAGAGAGGCAGAGTGAGAATCTTATGCAGGCTCCACGCGGTCAGCACGGAGCCCAGAGCCTCATGTGGGGCTTGAACCCACAACCCTGGGATGATGACGTGAGCCTAAATCCAGAGTCGGATGCTTAACTGACTAAGCCACCCAGGTGTCCCTGATTATCTGTTTTTTCTGGTGTATGCGTTTTCATCCTTTTTTGACTGGTTCTCCTTGTTTCTGAGACCACGGGATGGGGACCTCGTCAGTGGAAGTGTGGAGGTTTCTCTTCAGTGTAGTGAAGTGTCTATGTGCATCCTGGAGAGTCCAGATTCTGGGGCTTCCCTAAGGAATTGGCCTGTAACCCCCAGCTGCCTCGGGCACAGAGTAAATGACCCCAGGATAGTCCTGCTTTGCTCCATAAGGTTTTGTTTTTGTTTTTGTTTTTACTGGGGCAGAAACATACAGTTAGATGCCATCAGATCACCGGGACTTTGGCTTCTATTTCTAACTATCTGACTTGTTTGGCAAAACTTTTCTTCCTTACACCCTTAAGACGGCAGTGAGGATGTACAAACTAGCATCACCTCTGCTACTCACAGTGGTGATGATACTAAACAAAACCTGAGAGATTTTTCTGAAAAATCAGATGTAGCTCTGTAGAGTCCTAAATTGCCATTTGGGGCCGGTATCAGAATCTGCCTTTCACATTGGCTTGGAATGATCACAAACAAGCTGTGGTGCTGGGTGGCTCAGTCAGTTGAAGGCTGACTCTTTAATTTGTCACAGGTCATGATCTCGTGGTTCTTGAGATCTCAGGGCTTGTTGAGCCCCTGTGTGGGGCTGTGTGCTGACAGCGTTGAGCTGCTTGGGATTCTCTCTCTCCATCTTTCTCTGTCCCTCCCCTACTCATGCTGTTTCTCTCAAAATAAATAAATAAACATTAAACAAAATCCAAACAAGCTATTTATCTGAAATATGTATTTGCATCTTTAATGGTGAATGGCTTTTCATGTAGAAAAGCTTCATGTTTTCCTTTGCTCCTACTCAAATTGGCAATATTGGCCATTCCAGTGTGCAACATTAGATTGAGGTAGGAAGTCTGAAGCTCATTGTCACCAGCTATATTTCAGTATAACATTTAAAAAAATGCTGCAGTGATCCCTCCTGCCCTTTGGAAGTTCCTCTGTTCAGTTGCTGCATGGGGCTTGGTTTCTTTTTCCCATGGACCAGTTTGACAGCCTGAAATCTGTGGGCAGTTCAGAATAATGTAAATAAAGGTCCAGATGAAACACATGGGCCTTCAAAGAAAAGAATTTGAAAGGTACCAATTTTAAAACAAGTTTGTGATAGAAAAATATGTACCTCAGTGCATTAAGTAATAAGACCGTACATTGAAGCCCAGGCAAGTTACAATTTAAAGACACCAGTGTGGGGGTGCCTGGGTGGCTCAGTCGGTTAAGTGTCTGACTTCGGCTCCGGTCATGATCTCATGGTTTGTGGGTTCGAGCCCCACGTTGGGCTCTGTGCTGACAGCTCGGAGCCTGGAGCTTGCTTTGGATTCTGTGTCTCCCTCTCTCTCGGCCCCTCCCTTGTTCACGCTCTGTCTCTCTCTGTCTCAAAAATAAATGTTAAAAAAAAAATAAAGACACCAATGTGAAGGCTGCTTAGCTTGAATCCTAGCATTCAGTTGGACTGGTCTTTGGATAAGACAATATGCATGTCCTACTGCACAGCCAGTCAGTTCTAATTTTCTTATTTTAATGCATTCCAGGGTTGAAAAATCTTGATTTCACAAATTGTTTCATTTAGCAAAGATTTTTTTTAATGTTTAATTTTGAGAGAGAGAGAGACCTAGAGTGTGAGCAGGGGAGGGGCAGAGAGCCGGAGACACAGAATCCAAAGCAGGCTCCAGCCTCCGAGCTGTCAGTACAGAGCCCGATGGTGGGGCTCGAACCCACAAACCTCAAGATCATGAAGATAGCCGATTGGGCGCTTAAATGACTGGGCCACCCAGGCGCCACAAAACTGTTTCATTTTTTTAAATCTATTTTTAATTATTATTTTTTTTTTTGAGAGAGAGTGGGAGCTTGAGTGGGGGAGGGGTAGGGAGCAAGGAAGGGAAAGAATCCCAAGCAGGTGCAAGTTCTCAGTGCAGAGCCTGACGTGGGGCTCGAACCCAGGAAGTGTGAGTTCATGACCTGAGCCGAAGTCGAATGCTTAACTGACAGAGCTACCCAGATGCCCCTCACAAATTATTTCAAAAGGAATTAGACCTTTCCTAATTCATATTGCAATGTAAAAACACTTACTCTCCAGGGTTTTTTGAGTTAAATTCCAGTTGTATTAAAGCATTCACACGAAGATCAATAGGCTATTTTACAACTCAACAATAGAGAAATAACCCAATTAAGAAATGGGCAAAGTATTTGAATAGTCTTTTCTCCCAAGAATATATACAATGGCTCATTAGCACATTAGCCATTTGAGAAAAGGAAATCAAAACTACCGTGAAATATCACTTAACTCCTACTAGAATGGCTGAAAAAGAAAAGACCGTAACAAGTATTAACAAGGATGTAGAGAACTGGACCCTCATAACTGTTGCTAAGAATGTAAAATTGTGTCACTGCCGTGGAAAACAGTTTCTCACTTCCTTAAGATGTTCAGTATAGAATTATCACATGACCCACCAATTCCACTCCTAGGTGTATATCCAAGAAAAGGTAAAGTATATGTCTACACAAAAACCTGTGCATAAATGCTCATAGCAGTAGTTTTCATAACAGCCAAAAAGTGGACATCAACTGTTGAATGGACAAACACAACTTGGCATATCTGTACGGTGGAATATTATTCGCCAGTTAAAAGGCAAAACTTGAAAACATGCTAAGTGAAAGAAGCCAGTCACAAAAGGCCACACATTGTGTGTTTCCACTGGTAGAGACAAATCCATGAAGACAAAGTAGATTAGCAGTTGCCAGGGGCTGGGGGAAAAGAAAGAATGGGGGTAACTGTAACGGGTATGGGATTTCTTTTGGGGATGATGAAATGTTTGGAAGTTAGTGATGGTTATACAACCTTGTGACTATACTAATAAAACACTGAATTGTATACTGAGGTTAATTATTTAATTTGTGAATTAAATCTCAAAGCCATTATTATTATTATTTTTTTAAATGTTTAGTTTTGTGAGAGGGAGAGAAAGAGAGCACGTGCAAGTGGGGGAGGGGCAGAGAGTGAGGGAGACAGAAGATCTGAAGCAGGCTCTGTGCTGACAGACAGGCCGACGTGGGGCTTGAACTCATAGACCACGAGATCACAACCTGAGCCGAAGTCGGACTCTTAACCGACTGAGCCACCCAGGCTCCCCTTAAAGCCATTATTTAAAAAAAAAAAAATCAACAGGCCATCTTTGGCTAGGTCAAATTCTTTGATACACTTTTTGAAAAAAAAAATTGGTTTTTAAATTTTTTTTTTAGGGCTTATTCATTTTTCAGAGACAGAGACAGAGCATGAGTCGGGGAGGGACACAGAGAGAGGGAGACACAGGATTGGAAGCAGGCTCTGGGTTCTGAGCTGTCAGCACAGAACCTGACGTGGGGCTTGAGTTCATGGACCGCAGGATCATGACCGGATGCTTAACCGACTGAGCCACCCGGGCGCCCCTGTGTAGTTAATATTAAGTGGGCCACCTGAGCCCACCTAGGAAAAGGCCACTAAATGAGCCCTAGAGGATGGTATTAACCTTTGTCAGGGGGAGACTCTCCTGCTGAGTATTCCTGCTTCCTCTACCACAGCTCTATCCGTGTTCCCTTTGTGAACCAGCAGCTTCCTTGCAAGGAGCCACGTGTTACCTTCAGGTGTTCTGAGATTATGCTTTGAACTAGGGCTTTCCGGATCTGTTTATGTGACTTCTTTGAGATCCCCAGAGGGCAAACCCCTCTTCCTGTTTTCTTTGCTGCCTTTGATATTAATTATGCTGGTAGAGAGGAGTAGACCACCAACACCGGGCCCTTGTTTTCACTTCTGCGAGATCATAGAATACTGTGTCCGTGCTGTGACTGGAATGCCATGTCTGAATCACTGGTGAGTCTGACACTAGGTAATCCAGTGTTCTCCTAATGAAGAATGATGAACCTATTAGCTTGGTTGCACAAATAGAACATTTTATGCCCTGTTCTTTACCTCATCTTTGTTCCTATTGATACAGCATCATAAAGGACACGACTGATAGGATGAACATCCTGCTGGAACACTAATTGTTTTTTTTCTTTAAAAAGTTTTTTTGTTAATGTTTATTTATATTTGAGAGAACGAGGGGAAGAGCGGGGGGGGGGGGGGGGACAGAGTATCCGAAGCAGACTTTGCACTGAGAGCAGCAAGGCCGATGCAAGGCTTGAACTCACAACCCATGACATCATGACCTGAGCTGAAGTCTGACGCTCAATGTAGCGAGCCACCCAGGCACTCCTAGTTGTTATTTTTCTTAATGCTCATCCTTTTGAGTTATGGGCAACAAAAATTACTACTATGTTTTTTTTTTAAACATTTATTTATTCTTGAGAGACAGAAAGACTGAGCATGAGTGGAGGGAGGGGCACAGAGAGAGAGAGAGAGGCACAGAATCTGAAGCAGGCTCCATGCTCCGAGCTGTTAGCACAGAGCCCAATGCCAGGCCCAAACCCACAAACCACGAGATCATGACTTGAGCTGAAATCGGACGCTTCACTGACTGAGCCACTCGGGTGCTCATAGTTGTTATTTTTCTTAATGCTTATCCTTTTGAGTTATGGACAATAAAAATTACTACTACATTTTAGCATTCTCCAATGCCAAGTAAAATTTGGTGTGAGTGCAAGAATTCATAAGAAGGTCACGACAAAAGCTTTGCAACCTGTTTTTTTTTTTTAGATTCGAATAGTTCTGGGTCCCCAGGTAGTAGTTGTTACTCATAATAGGATGGTAGCCTAATATGCCTATTGGTGTTCTGAATGTATCGGACATAACAGTAGTAATGCTTTCCAAATAACTAGTCCTAAAAACAAGGCTTCCCATATACCCAAGTGAAAAATATCTAGCCTATAGGTCGTTCTAAAGTCTTGGAAGAATTAAAATACAAATTGAGGGTTGGGGGGAGGGCTCTCTAGCTCCCATAGGGAGAAACCTGCTCCCAGACTGAGGCTTCATTTCCTTTGCATCTCCTATTTCTGACTTGAATTTGTTCCTGAAAACATGCGGGTCGAAAAATTTAAAGGATCGATTTTTTTTTTTTTTTTTTTTACGTTTTATATTATTTATGTTGAGAGAGAGTCAGAGCAACTCGTGTGAGTGGGAGAGGGGCAGAGAAATAGAAGGAGAGCGAGAATCCCAAGAAGACTCTGCACTGACGTGGGGCTCGATCCTAGGAACTGAACCATGAGATCATGACCTGAGCTGAAATCAAGAGTAGGACTCTTAACCAGCTGAGCCACCCAGGCGCCCCACGATTCATTGCTTTAACTTTTAAGACATTTTTTAAATGTTTATTTATTTTGAGGGAGAGAGAGAGCAAGCGAGCATGAGCAGGGTCGGTGCAGAGGAAGAGGGAGAGAAAGAATCCCAAGCAGACTCTGGTGCCAGTGCAGAGCCTGATGCAGGGCTTGAACTCACCCACTCTCTCACCATGTGAGAACATGGCCTGAACTGAAACCAAGAGTTGGACGTTTAACCACCTGAGCCCCCCAGACTTCCCAGGATCGATTACTTTAAATGGGACAAATGAGGGGCGCCTGGGTGGCTCAGTCGGTTAAGCATCCGACTTCGGCTCAGGTCATGATCTCGCGGTCCGTGAGTTCGAGCTCCGCGTCAGGGTCTGTGCTGCCAGCTCAGAGCCTGGAGCCTGTTTCAGATTCTGTGTCTCCCTCTCTCTGACCCTCCCCCATTCATGCTCTGTCTCCCTCTGTCTCAAAAAAATAAATAAACATTAAAAATAAATAAATAAATAAATAAATAAATAAATAAATAAATGGGACAAATGAGTTATTATTCCATCCCCAAATCCAAATCCATTTCCCCCAAGTTCCACTAAAAGCAAAATAAAGTCCTGAATGCTTCTAACAATTCATAAAGGACTTTTACATAATAGCATATTACGCTGCTATTTCTAGTTACTTAACGTGTAATGAATTCATTAGCTACTTAGGTGTATTTGTTTTGGGAGTTCCACGAATATGAATTGTTTTCCTTCGACGTAGCAACCAACACTTTAGGAGGAAGATGTATAGGGCCTGACATTATTTCCCATCGGCTTCTGACATACCCAGGGTGGGGCTTGAACTCATGACCCTGAGATCAAGAGTCCTATGCTCTACTGTGAGAACCAGCCAGGTGCCCTTCTCTCAGACTTCTTGCTCTACCCCTGCAGGCTGCATTCCCTTGCCCTCTGAAGGCTGGCTTTTTACTGGTTTTGGCCAATGGGAGATACTGGTATGAGAGATCAAAGACTGGCAGGTGGGAAGAAGCAAAATATTAGGATATTTTCCTCCATCTTTCTGTGCGTCAGACACTACTTTGGCAGGGGTTCTGTCTCTTCCAGAGATCTAACTCTGGCTGTAGTTTCAGCTTTTGCCAGCTGCTCTTGACCTCTGAGAATTCTTCTCCTTTCTCTTGATGTCCTAGGCTAAGGGTTGCTGTTGGTTCCTGGTTTTGCTCATCTGCAGGTTCATTCACCACTGTGTTTACTTCTCATTTCCTCTATCATTTATGTGGACCATTCACTGTTAAATTCCATCCGTTGTAGATTTGAAGTGGCTTCTGTTTTCATGTTTAGATTAACATGCACTGTGCTGCTTGGTGCTTGCAGGTGAGAAAGTGTGAGCCTCTGAAGGAGTGAGTGAGATAGTAAATGTCTGAAGCTCAACTACATCTGAATGAAAGGAATGAACGAACAGTCTTGTTTTCTTGGCACTCAGGCACTGCAAGTAGATGGTGCTAAACCATCATGGAAACCATAAACAAAGCGACTGAAATTGGACAATTGTTTGTATTTCCTTTGCTTGCCATGACACTGCTCTTGATAACAAGATTGCATTTGTAATTGCATTTTGGAATGTGTTGATTCTATTTAGGTCATGATTACATAGACACGATTGCTACTGAAAATAAATCTTAATGATTTAGCATCAGGTGTCTATGCCTCGTCTTCCTTCGATTAATGGAATCATGTTAAAATTTTTTTTAAATGTTTTTTTTTAATTTGTTTTTGAGACAAAAAGCGAGTGGGGGGAGGGACAGAGAGAGGGGGACAGAAGATCTGAAGCAGGCTCTGTGCTGACAGCAGAGAACAGCCCGACCGGGGCTCGAACTCAGGAACCGTGAGATCATGACCCGAGCCAAAGTCGGACGCTTAACCGACTAAGCCAACCAGGTGCCCCTAAACATTTTCTTAAAATGCTTTTCCACTTGTTCAGATGGTGTTGTGGGTTGAATTCTATCCCCCAGAGTGATAGGTTGAAATCTTAATCCCTGGTACCTGTGAATGTGAATTTACTTGGAAATTGGGTTTTTGCAGATGTAATCAAGTTAAGATGAAGTCATACTGAGTTTTGCTTTTCCAACAATTTGTATTAATGGAATCAGGTACTATGTACTCTTGGGGGAAGGAGTCTGGTTTCCTCTACTCAGAATAATTATTTTAAGGTACACATTGTTATATTGTGTTGATTCATATGTTGTGTATCAAGAGTTCATTCCTTTTATTGCTGAGTAGTATTTCACTTTATAAATATGTCACAATTTATTGATCTCTTCACCTACTGATGAAGATTTAGGTTGTTTCCAGTTCTTAAGTATTATAAATCTGTTATGAACAGCTTTGTATTCACATACCTCTCTTTCTATAGAAATCTGCTTTCATCTTTTCTATTTAAGAATAGAGTCGGTGGATCACGGGGTATGTATATGTTTAACTTATTTTTTTATTTTATTTAAATCCAAGTTAGTTAACATATAGTGTAATAATGGTTTCAGGAGTAGAATTTGGTGATTTATCGCTTACATATAACGCCCAGTGCTCACCCCTACAAGTGCCCTCCTTAATGCCCATCACCCATTCAGCCCATCCCTCCACCCAACATCCCTCTGTACTTAAGAGTCTCTTATGGTTTGCCCATGTTTAACTTCTTAGAAAACTGTCGAACTGTGTTGGACTGTGGGTAGTTTTCATCTTCAAGTTTCCTTTTTCTTTGGCAGTATCCAATCTGCTGTTGATCCTATTCGGTGTGTATTTCATTTCAGACATTGTATTTCATTTTTATAACTTGGTTTAGGTCCTTTTTTTTTTTTTTTTTTTGAAAAATCTTTTAACGTTTTAATTTTGAGAGGGAAAGACAGAGTGTGAGTGGGGAGGGGCAGAGAGAGAGGGAGACATAGAATCCGAAGCAGGCTCCAGGATCTGAGCTGTCAGTAAAGAGCCCAACACGGAGTTTGAACTCATGAACCATGAGATCGTGACCTGAGCTGAAATTGGATGCTTAACTGAGTGAGCCACCCAGGTGCCCTGGTTTAGGTCCCTTTTAATCTTACATGTCTATACCTTTTGAACATGGCACTGAATTATAATAACTTTTAATGTCCTCTTTCTCAATTCTAGTATTTGTATCATTCTGGATCTGTTCTGCTTTATGGTTTTCCCCATTATGAGACTTATTTTACTCTTTCCTTGCATGCCAGGTAATTATTGATTGGATGCTGGGCATTGTGAGTTTTACTGTGTTGGGTGCTGGGTATTTTTGTATTGCTACAAATCTTAATTTTTCTTTTTTTTAATTAAAAAAATTTTTAATGTTTTTATTTATTTTTGAGACAGAGAGAGACAGAGCATGAGCAGGGGAGGGGCAGAGAGAGGGAGACACAGAATCTGAAGCAGGCTCCAGGCTCTGAGCTGTCAGCACAGAGCCTGATGTGGGGCTCGAACTCACAGACCGTGAGATCATGACCTGAGCTGAAGTCGGATGCTTAACTGACTGAACCACCCAGGCACCTCCTTAATTTTTATTTTAAGGTTTGTTTATTTTTAAGAGAGAGAGAGAGACAGAGTGCCAGTGGGGGAGGGGCAGAGAGGGGGAGGGAGGGGGAGAGAGAGAGAGAGAGAGAGAGAGAGAGAGAGAATCCGAAGCAGGCTCCAGGCTCTGAGCTGTCAGCACAGAGCCTGACACGGGGCTCGAACCCACAAACCGGGAGCTCATGATCTGAACTGAAGTCGTATGCTTAACCAACTGAGCCACCCAGGTGCCCCAAATCTTTTTGAGGTTTATTCTAAGAGCTGGTTATGTCACATGGTAACAATTTAATATTTTCTGGTCTTGTTTCTATGATTTGTTAGGAGGTTCTGGAGCACTGTTCAGTCTTGGGCTAATTATCCTCCGTTACTAAGGTGGGATTTTAAGATCTTCCTGAGTATGTTCTTCCAGTGTCCCATAAATTGTTACTTTTTCCAGTCTGGTGGGTGTTGCAGGCAATGCTTTTGGCCCTGTGGGAATACCAGGTACTGTTTCCTTTCAGATGGTACTAAATCTTTAAGGGAGACCCTCTGCACATCTCTGTGGTTTCCTCTCTCAAGCTCTCTCCTGTATGGTACGCTGTCTACCAACTCTAGCTTCCTTAATCTCCCTGGACTCTTGACTCAGTTTTTTTGTTTGTTTGAGGCTGGAGGATAGATATAGTTCTTGTTACTTCATTCTGGCCATAAGTGGAAATCTGGACCAAAGTTTTTAAAAACTTGAGAGAATAATCTCTCACATCATCAAGAGGTCCCGGCAAGCCAGTGGTTTTCTCATGGCATGGGCATCAATTGTAGCTTGTTGTCTCCCTGACCTCCCAGTTTAATACTTCTCTAAATTCTGCCCCCCCCATTCTTCCCCAGTTAATCAGACTAATAAACGGTGTATTTGACAATGTAACCCACAGAGGTGCGCCTGGGTGGCTCTGTCAGTTGAGCGTCCGTCTCCTGATTTCTCAGATCATGATCCCAGAATGGTGGGATCAAAGCCCAAGTAGGGCTCCATACTGAGTGTAGAGCCTGCTTAAGATTCTCTCTCTTTCTGCTTCTGCCCCTCCCCCCCTCTCGTGTGCTCTATGTTGCTTTCTCTCTCTAAGAAAAACAGTGTAACCCACAGATGGTGAGAGTTTTTTCTCCCAGATACCAAATATCGGGTGTCTTTTCCAATATCATTCCTTTAGTACTCTAACACCTACTGGGTGTCCAACAATTGAATTCAATTCTGATAGTAAGTCTTGGAGTTAGGGTCAGACTCCAAAGATTAAGGGCTCAGTCCCACACGACCGTCCCTATTTCAGACAGCAGCTACAAATGGAGTAACCAGGCTAGCCACCTTTTTGTCTGGCTAGCTACAAATTCAGGGGTTTCCCCAACCTTCACTCAGGTTTGAAAATTTGCTAGAGCTACTTAACAGAATCCAGGAAACTGCTTTACTTGCTATGCCATTATCAGTTGGTTATGAAGGATGCAACTCTGGAAAGCCAAATAGAATTGGATGCATAGGACAAAGTATGGGGAGAGAGGCACAGAGCTTCCGTTTCTTCTCTGGCATGCCACCCTTCCAGCACTTCAGGGTGTTCAGTAACCTAGAAGCTCTCTGAATTCCCTTGTTTTGGGGTTCTCATTGGTGTTTCATTATGTAGCTATGACCTAATAAATCTTTGTCTGTAGGTGATCGAACGCAACCTCCAGCCCCTCTACCTTCCTCGGAGATCAGGGGGTGGGGCTCTGAGTTTCAAACCTCTGATCACGTGGTTGGCTCCCTTGGCAACCAGCCCCCCATCCTGAAGTTATTTAGGAGCCCATCAGTAGTAACCTAATGAGCAGAAACTCAGAGTGGAAGGCACTCCTATCAGGAAATTGCAAGGGTTTTAGGTGGTCTGTGCAAGGAACCAGAGGCAAAGGCCAAATACAAGTTTTCTCTGACACCATGGGTGGAGAAAGGCATTCAAACAGGAAATGAACTCAACAGTTAAAAAGTAAAGTGACTACTTTGTGCAATGCTGTGTCTCCAGCACTTGGAATGGTCTTGTTGAGTGTTGGACTATTAATAAATCAAAGCTCAGATCACTATGTACTGATGTTGACATTTTACTACCTCAAGTGAAATGTACAAAACTTAGCTCCATTTTATTCTTTGCCCTCCTCCTTTATAATGTAATTGTTTTAAACACGTTTAACGCATCAGATAATGGAACTTTTGCTTCAAGCATCAAACATAATTTAAGACTCAACAGGAGGATAGTCCTTTATATTTACCTATATTTCTACCCTTTCTGTCATTCATTCTTCATGATTTATTTATTTATTTTGAGAGAGACAGAGACAGCACAAGTTGGGGAGGGGCAGAGAGAGAGAGAGAGGGAGAGAGAGAGAATCCCAAGCAAGTTCCGCACTGCCCATGCAGAGCCCGATGTAGGGCTTGAACCCATGAAGCTGTGAGATCATGACCTGAACCAAAACCAAGAGTCAGACGCTTAACCGACTGAGCCACCCAGGCGCCCCTCTCCTTTTCTGTTTTAACCATACTTAAAATCATACTGGGTGGCTCAGTCAGTTGAGCATCTGTCTCTTTAATATCAGCTCAGGTCATGAACTCAGGAGTTGTGAGATTAAGGCCCTCCTCAGGCTCTGCACTGAACTTGGAGCCTGGTTAAGATTCTCTCTCTTCTTTCTCTGCTCCTCCCAAGTTTGTGTGCCCACACGCATGCTCTCTCTCTCCCTCAGAAAAGAAAAAAAACCCCAACAGGTGTCTGGGTGGCTCAGTCGGTTGAGGGTACGACTTCGGCTCATGTCATGGTCTCAAGGTTCGTGAGTTGGAGCCCCGCATCGGGCTCTGTGCTGACAGCTTGGAGCCTGGGGCCCGCTTCGGATTCTGTGTCTCATTCTCTCTCTGCCCGTTCCCCACTTGTGCTCTGTCTCTCTCTGTCTCTCAAAAATAAATAAATGTAATAAGAAAAACAAGACCAAAAACCAGTACTTCTATAAATGTAGTAAGTTCATGTCAAAGATTTAACTCATTATTGAGGGGTCTTGCAAGTTGTTGTAGAGCTGGTTCAATGGATAATTCAAGAGATTCAGTATATGTGGGTCCTGAAAGAATGTTGGAATAAGCTTGGAAAAATTGGTACAAAACTGTTTAATGGCATCATAAATGCCTCCGGGGTTATTTTTCTACCGGAAAGGAAAATCCCTTGCATCTCTGTTGGACAGAAGTCTATATGTTGACATGTAACTATATGGTCTTGAGCCCCGATAATAGTAAAAGGAGGTGAATGGTGTATTTTCCTAGATAATTAACTTATCTGTGAATGGATCTCTTAGAAAATACTTCGGTGTGACATTAAAAGCAACATGCATCTGTTCTTCTGCACTGTTTCCAAGTTGTGCATAAATTTTCTCAACATCTGTAGACATTTCCTGTTCCTTTTGGTGGTACCCTTAGGAGTGGAATTGCTAGAATGTGTATGTTGGCTTTCACGTGGTTCTTACGCTCTTTGGCACAGCTCTTCTACAAGCCCAGAGTTGTAAGAAGAGGTGGGGCGTAGTCATATAGCAGGTACAGCTGCCAAGGTATTACCCTTCTTCAGCGGGCAAGGTTTGCCATTAAATCATCCTCTGGTTTCATCGTTGACACTCCCGAATTGCAGTAATGGCTGTGTTTCCAGTCTGTCGGTAATAAGACTTTGTGCTTCATTTAGGATTCTCCAGTCTAACAACAGGGTTTGACTGCGGCTCATTTACTAACGTAGACCATTCTGAAATAGAAATCTTCCTGACATCTGCTTCTCTGCCTTGGGTAGCCAAACTTCCTGCTCATGAAGGCTTGGCCCTGGACAAAGCCTTTCAGCTCTCGTCCGTCTCACTGACTGATGGGGTCCAAGCTGCACTTTATCTGCCTCTCCAGTCTGCCTGGACTAGGTGTCTTGCACACCACGCTTTCTGTTCTGTGGCCTTGCCCCGCTCCCGGTTTTGTTTCCTTTCTATTCTTTTTTCTCTTTTTTCCCCAGTCCTAAGGGCAAAGGATATGAAAATCTTGGTTGCTATGAGATTGTGCTTGATTAAAGGCTTTTAAAACTTTCTCTGGAATTGAGGGCTGTCATTCCAAGCACTTCTTGAAATCAAAGAAATGATTATTCATAGAGATTGTGGCACAGTGACTGGGCGGACAGGGAATAGACAGAAGAGCTGGTGTGTGGGGGTCCCACAGACCTGATGGTTTGTGTGCCTTGTAAGTGTAGCCTGATCTCTGGGGCTTCCAGTTTCCCAAGACTGTAAGTAAATTTCTTTTAATACTAGAGTCCTCCTCTTCCTCTTGTATGATGGAAACGTTTTTATTTTTATTAAAAAAATTTTTTTTAATGTTTATTTACTTTTGAGAGAGACAGAGACAGAATGCGAGTGGGTTAGGGGCAGAGAGAGAGGGAGACACAGATCTGAAGCAGGATCCAGGCTCCAAGCTATCAGCACAGAGCCCCACGTGGGGCTCGAGCTCACGAGCTGTGAGATCATGACCTGAGCTGAATGAAGTTGGATGTTCAACCGACTGGGCCACCCAGGCGCCCCTGATGAAAACGTTTTTAAAGTTTTATTTATTTATTTTGATCGAGCAAGCGAGCGAGCGAGAGAGAGAGAGAGTAAGTACAGGAGGGGCAGAGAGAGAGAGGGAGAGAGAGAATCCCAAGCAGGCTTCACACAGCACAGTGCCTGTCGCGGGGCTAGAACTCATGAACCATGCGATCATGACCTGAACTGAAACCAAGAGTTGGCCACTTAACTGACTGAGCCACCCAGGCGCCCCATGATGGAACCTTCTTAATTTAAGGTAGGCGTATTTGTCACATGGATGGGAGACTTCATTTACTCCCTGTTCTGATTCATGTGGGATGAAAGCTACTCCTTGAAGATCTGAGAAACTTCCTTTGGTTTCCATATAGGTTCAGACTTCTAAACTAATATGAAACAAAAAAAGTAAAAGTTCAGACTTCAAGAACAGAGTTTATCTCCCTAGTTTGAATGGCAAATCGAGTGCTTGGACAAATTGTCGCTTTGAGTACTAACAAATTTAACCTTGTTTTATTCCCAGTCGGGTGACCCGGGTCATGAAAATTATTTGCGACACCTCAAACTTGCAAATAACTTGCTTGGTTGAATAGCACAGCATTAGCTACAATATTGATGATATGCCAGGAAGATCCATCTTTTCCTGGGTTTGGAGGTGGTATTTTAAAAAATAACATATGCGTGGTCTGACTTTTCCTATCCAATATTGAGTAGGAACACACTCTGCTAATGAGCTGCTCATTTAGCATCATTTTTTTTTTCTTAGAGAGAGAGAGGGTGCAAATGAGCAAGGGGCAGAGAGGGAGAAAGAGAGAGAGAGGGAGAAGTGGGGCTTGTGTTTACCCAAAGCAGGGCTGGAGCTCACCCGACCTGGGGCTCAAACTCACAAACTGAGATCATGACCTGAGCTGAAGTCTGATTCTTAACCGACTGAGTCACCCAGGCACCCATCATTTAGCATCATATTAATGGGAAGCCATAACCCTAAAAAAAAAAATGTTTATTCATTTTTGAGAGAGAGCGCATGAGCTGGGGAGGGGCAGAGAGAGAGGGGGACAGAGGATCCAAATCTGGCTCAGTGCTGACAGCAGTGAACCTGATGCAGGGCTCAAACCCACGAATAGCGAGATCGTGACCTGAGCCGAAGTCAGAAGCTCAACCGACTGAGCCACCCAGGCGCTGCAGAAGCCATAACGTTTTAACGTTTTCTTAAAATCTGAGGCTGTGTCATGAGCCCTTGCTAATCTTGGCTCTAGTATTATTTCCTTGGGTAGAAAGGTTTGAGGTCTTTCAGAGAAGCAGAAACAAAGAAGGGATTTTACTGGGAGAAGTACGTGTGAGGGATGTAGTGGGAAGGAGCCACGAGTGGATGAGGAGGGGAGACTTCAGACCGCAATGTAGGTCTGCAAAGGAATGCCCGCAAAGGAATATAAAGGAAGGATTGGGCAGGAAGAGCCTCAGACTACTGCAGACTCTGAGGAGGTTTCAGTTAAAGCTGATGCAGAGTTCTGAGCAGAAGTCGCGCGTCAGGAGTCTCTCGTTGGGCAGAAATGGCGCAGCTCCTGCTTACTGCTGTGCTCGGGGCGGGGGATCAGCCCGAGAGAAGCATGACCTGCTGTGAATTCCATGGTGGATCCAGCGGGAAACTGTCCGTCAGGTGTTCCCCAACTGTCCTTCAACTGTTCCCTCGAAGGGAGCTGTGAGCCGCACACCTGCCCAGCCACCTCAGACAGCAGCTTTGCTGAAATCTGGTGGTAACTCCATGGAAACCGCGCCTGCTATGTCGCATCTTTCCCCGAGCTCAGGCTTAGAGCAGGAGTGTGATTTAGCCAGGTGTTGTGCCAGGCAGGGTCTCAACAGGAAACAGATGGCACACCAATTAGGCTCATTTAAGGAGGGCTTATTTACAAAAGGTTTAATTACAACATAGGCAGAGTGAAGAGGACTTCGAGAGCTAGTACGGGTCGCCAGTCAGAAGCTGCTGTTACTGCCACCGGATGAGAAGAGTGGAGGGGACGGAGCCATTAGCGGAGACCGGAATGAGGGAGAATCCTGTAGGGCAGGCCCTGAGCCGGGAACCGTGACCTTCCGCAACAGGACGAGCCCAAGGCAGCCTTGCAGGAGAGAATCATGGGCCTAAAAACCCAATGGCACCCTCCTTTTCCTTTCTGCTCTCCTGCGTTCACATGCTCCTGTGTCGTCGGGTCTCCATTCTGCACACATCAGCTTCTCAGGGTGGAGAGCAGTAAGGAGAAGGGTCAAAAGTGGGTCTGGAAGGCAAAGGAAGATACCCAGCCCGGGTGACATTCCGCATACGTTGGCCATTGGCCGTTTTGCTTTTTGCCCTGCACTACACTGCATGTCTCCGGCCTGTCTCCGGGGAAGAGATTACTTTCCGTGGCTCTGGATCCCCCAAGCCTAGGACCTGGAAGTTCGAGGAGTTTTAACTGATCAGGTTCTCCTTTATCTTTTCATGTCCTTCCTTCCCCTGACTTTGCAAGTGCCCTTCCTTGAATGGTTGAATTTCGAGGACCTTGGGCCTGGTGTGACTCTCTTGGCCCCCCGGCGTGGTGTTACTACCGAGTGACAGGGCCCTGAGCTCAGTTCAGAACCGAGTTGGGGACCTAGCAATCACAGCCACCTCAGGACTCTGCTCTCTTCTCCTGGGCATCTGGCAGGAGGACCTTCCCACCAGATGAGCTTTTGCTGCCATCTTCTGGTATCCTGTCTCCACAACCGAGACTCCTCTGGAAATTGTACTCACACCTCAGCTGCTGAGGGTGGGGTCTGGGGGAATGACGATTAGACCCGGTTTGAAAACCAGCAGGCCCCCCATGGGCCCCTAATCTCTTGTTGGTGAGAGGGCAGGAGAAGCCAGTAGTTCAAGGAGCAGTAAAATAAAATTGCTCTGGTCTTGAATTACGGTAACCCCAAACCTTGATTTTTATCCTATTACTATAGCTTTAACGACAGGCTGAAATGTGAGCGACGGCTATCCCCTCCCCCCTTCCCTGACACCTGGATTATGACGGTAAGCCTGGATAAAGCACACTTCTCTAGCGCACTTCAGTGGTTACCCAAAGAGAGAGAATAGAGAACCAGCAAGGAAGGGGCAGAGAGGGAAAGAGGGAGAGAGAGAATCCCAAGCAAGCTTCGTGCTGTCAGCGCAGAGCCTGACGTGTGGCTTAAGCTCATGAACTGTGGGATCGTGAAAGACCTGAGCTGAAATCAAGAATCGACACTTAACCGACTGAGCTAGCCGCGTGCCCCACCATCTTAATCATTTTTTTAAAAATTTTTTTTAACGTTTATTTCTTTATTTTTGAGACAGAGAGAGACAAAGCATGAACGGGGGAGGGTCAGAGAGAGGGAGACACAGAATCTGAAACAGGCTCCAGGCTCCGAACGGTCAGCACAGAACCCGACGCGGGGCTCGAACTCACGGACCGCGAGATCATGACCTGAGCCGAAGTCAGCCGCTTCACCGACCGAGCCACCCAGGCGCCCCTCTTAATCATTTTTTAACGTGTACATTCAATTCGGTGGCAGTAAGTACATTCACACTGCCGGGCAACCATCGCTGCCATCCATTTTTTTACATTAAAATTGCGTTAAAGCTGCCATCCAACTTTTACATTTTCTCAAACAGAAGCTCTGTATCTCTCCGTTCAACACCAGCTCCCCATTTCCTCCTCTGCCCTAGCCCCTGGCAACCACCATTCGACTCTCTGCTTCTATGAATTTAACTACTCTAGAGACCTCATGTAAGTGTACTCCTACAGTATTTGTCCTTTTGTCACTGGCTTTTTCCCTCCACTCAACATAATATTCTCAAGGTTCATCCATGCGGTAGCATGTGGCAGTATTTCCTTCCTTTTTGTGGATGTAGAATATTCCATTGTATGGATCTACATATGCACAAAAATAGAGAGGAATATAGTAAGCACCGATATATATATATATATATTTTTTTAATGTTTATTTTTATTTTTGAGAGGGAGACAGAGGCTGAGTGGGGGAGAGGGGGGAGAGAGAGGGAGACATAGAATCCAAAGCAGGCTTCAGCCTCTGAGCTGTCAGTACAGAGCCCGATGCAGGGCTTGAACTCATGAACCTCGAGGTCATGATCAGAGTCGAAGCGGACACTTAAACGACATAGCCACCAGGCGCCCCTATATGTATATATATTTTAATGTTTATTTTTGAGAGCGAGAGGGAGTGCGAGCTGGGGAGGGGCAGAAAAAGAGGGAGACAGAGGATCTGAAGAAGGCTCTGCGCTGTCAACACAGAGCCTGATTTGGGGCTTGAACTCATGAGCTGTGAGATCATGACCTGAGCCCAAGTCAGAGGCTTAACCAGACTGAGCCACCCAGGCGCCCCAATACTGATTTATATAAAAATGCCAGAGAAAATAGTCAATTTTGAGGAATGAAACATTACAGATAGAATTAAATTACTTCTCCCCAATCCCATTCTCTTTCCTCCCTCCCCAAGAGCAATCACCGTGCTGAAGTTGGTGGGTTTTCTTCCATTGTGTATTTTAATATTTCACCACATATTTAGTTTTCCAAAAACAATGTGTTGTATTGTGCTTTTATATTCATAAACAGTATGTATGTGTCATTCTGAAGTTTGCTTCTTTCGTGGTATTGCTTTGAGGATTCATCCTTGTTGATACATAGAGCTCTTCTTCATTCCGTTTTTCTGCTCTATGCCATTTAAGTGTGTGCATATGACAAATTAGCCATCCTCGTGTTGCTGAACGTTTAGGATGTTTCCTTTTTGTTTAAGAATTTTTTTTTTTTTGCTGTTGCAGATAATGCTATGAACATCCTTCGGACACCTCTCCTTGAGACCCTTAGATCTCGAGCATATCCACTGAATTTGAACTGCTGAGCCGTAGGTCAGCTACATCTTCACTTTTATTAGATATTGCTAAATTCTTACTGGTATAGCAGACTAGCACTTCAAATTTGGACAGCAGCTTTGGAGGATTTCCATTTTTCCACATTCTTGCCTCCAGTTGGTATCAGATCTCTTATATATATATTTCCAATGTTTAATTTTTTTGATAGCACAAGCAGGGGAGGGGTAGAAAGAGAGGGAGACAGAGGATATGAAGCAGGTTCTGTGCTGACAGGAGAGAGCCCGATGCGGGGCTCAAACCCACAGACCGCGAGATCAGGACCTGAGCCAGAGTCGGACTGAGCCACCCGGGCACCCCTCAGACTTCTTTCTTAATATTTGACAAGCTGTTGGGTATAAAATGGTATCTCGTTGTTTTCATTTCCTTGATATCTAGGGACCATAATCATCTTTTTACATGTCTGTTGGTCATTTGGGGTTTCTTTCTATAGAAAGCTTAGGACTCGTTTGTATTTTAGAACTTGGAGGGCTTCTAACACAGCAGACTGCTGAAAGCTTCTGATGGGTGTTGACTGACTGGCTTCCCGAAGCATTCGAGCGTGAGCCCTCCACTTGCCTGTTGCAGAGCGAGCCGCCACCAGATGCCAGTACTGTACCACAATCTTCAAGGCCTGCTTTGCTGGGGAAGTCGTTTTCCGTAGGATTCAAGATGGTGGGTCTTAAATCACGTAAGCTAAATACAATTCTGGATTTCTGGACATTTGTGTAAACAACTTGTCAAGATGAAAATCAGCAAAGGCTATTATTCTTCAGAGTGGAATTTCCAAGCGAGTTACGCTCTGTGTCTTAATGTCTGAGTAAACGATAGATTTCTGATTCCTCCTGTGCCAGTCTTAACAAAATGTTGAAGGCAAACAGCTTTCAAGTGATTATGTGCCAGGAGCTGTGCTAAGCACTTTTCGTATGTCGTCATGTAGTTCTCACTGCAGCTGTGTGGGGTAGGCCTTTTTACTTCATCTGTCAGATAGGGGATCACTGAGTTAGAGGGGTTAAGTAAATTGCTCACTAGCACACACAGCTGGTTAAAATGTCACAAGCATGGTCTTCCAACACAGGCAGACTGGTTCCAAAGTTTGTATTTCCCACTATTATGCTGGTCTTGTTCTCAACATGTGCAACTCTGCAATCAACCCATGTCCAAACCCCTCAGGCAGTTGGTGCTTAGGGATAAGAATAAACTAGAGCTAACAAGGGGGAATCCTTTCTAAAACTGTCTCCTGGTGGTGGAGACACATCTGCTTATTTCTGAGGTCAGCTGTATCTTCTAGAAATAAGCCTTTTTTCTCTCTCTTTCCTTTCCTTTCCTTTCCTTTTCTTTTCTTTTCTTTTCTTTTCTTTTTCTTTTCTTTTCTTCTCTTTTCTCTTTTCCTTTCTTTCCTTTCCTTTCCTTTTTTAAAATCTTATTCTCTTCTAAATCAGTTTCTAAAAACAATCCAAATTTTCTCTCCTCCTGCCTCTTTGCAAACTTTCTTGGAATTTTCCGGCATCCAGGAAGAAGACCCTTGTTTGCTAATGTTGCATGTGTTCAGCAGTGCAGATTTCCCTTGTAAATGTAAATGTCTTCTAGGAAAAGGATAACTTTTTACTCTGTTTTGATAGTTTCCCCTGTGTCTGCTGTTTTTCAAAATTATCCACCCAAAATAATCCTTATTCCAAAGAGAACTATTTTGGGGTGGTGTCTTCTACAACCCTTCAGCTGTATCACTGACAGTTGGGGAACACTACTTCTCACGGTAGAACTGGAGTTTGGCATAGAAGAAACCTCTTGGGCATCTCTCCGAATGTTCTTGGCTCTACCTCTTGTTCCAGTGACTATTGTGGTGGCCAATTCTTAGGAAGAAGCTTAAGCCATTTTGAAGGGGGCCACCAAACAGCCCCTGGTTCTGGGCCCACACTGATCTGCCTTGGTTTCTGCCCTGGGGCTTTTTCTGACTCCTATTTGTATCCTACAAGAGAGTTAAGACCACTGGGGTGTCCCTTGACCGAAGGAGGACAGAAACTAATGGACAAGCGCTTCCTTTTCTTCGCTAGACACATAATGCTCAGACACATTCTGTACATCTCCTTCGAAGGTCTCGAAGATCACTCATCCTTGGTAGTGGCCAACCTGATAACCTGTCCTTAGATTGAATTTCCCTCCTGTCACCCACCTCTTGGTCTCACACTCATGCTCCTTGGTTAGCACCTCCGAATAAGCTGCTGTTAGAACCCACAACCAACCACTAGGAATCCACCTATAATAATAATCATAATCATGATCATGATAAAAAGAATAAAAAATAGGTCTGTTTAGCTTTTTTGTTGGAGCAAGGGAGAACACATTCCAAGGACTTGGGGGTTGTATTGGTTGATCCTGAGGAGGATTTAAGAAAGTGGGGATCGGTTCTGATATGGATGTCACCAGGGAGCGGGGGCAATTGAATTATTGGTTATTTTTCATAATTTTTATTTAGGACTTGGGTGGATTAAAGACAGGCTAGGGTTGTCGTTGCTAAGAAATGTCAGTCATTCGTATTAGTCAGGAAAGGGGGTGTTTACTTACGGTGTGCATATGTGTGTGCACATGTGGTTGTAGAGTGGTCTTGTCCCTGTCATGTTCAAAACACTGTCACAGACTACTTGTCTGGATATTGTTTATAATTCTGTGAGCCTTGTGTATATTCTGATAAGAACATCATGGCTTAGCCCTTAGCAGTGTGGTTTTCCCTTTATTTTAAAAAAAAATTTTTTTTTAAAAATTTTTTTAACGTTTATTTATTTTTGAGACAGAGAGAGACAGAGCATGAACGGGGGAGGGTCAGAGAGAGAGGGAGACACAGAATCTGAAACAGGCTCCAGGCTCCGAGCTGTCAGCACAGAGCCGGACGCGGGGCTTGAACTCACTGACCGCGAGATCACGACCTGAGCCAAAGTCGGCTGGTTAACCGACTGAGCCACCCAGGCGCCCCTGGTTTTCCCTTTAAAAAAAAAATTTTTTTTTAAGCAATCTCTGTACCCAGTGTGGGACTCAAACTCATGACCCTGAGGTCAAGAGTCTACCGACTGAGCCAGCCAGGTGCCCCTGGTTTTCACTTTCTTCTTTTTTTTTAAATTTATTTTTATTTTTATTTTTTAATTTTATTTTTTTAAATTTACATCCAAATTAGTTAGCATATAGTGAAACAATGATTTCGGGAGTAGATTCCTTAATGCCCCTTATCCATTTAGCCCATCCCCCCTCCCACAACCCCTCCAGTAACCCTCGGTTTATTCTCCATATTTAAGAGTCTCTTATGTTTTGTCCCCCTCCGTGTTTTTATATTATTTTTGTGTCCCTTCTCTTATGTTCATCTGTTTTGTCTCCTAAAGTCCTCATATGAGCGAAGTCATATGATTTTTGTCTTTCTCTGACTAATTTCATTCAGCACTCAGCATAATAACCCTCCAGTTCCATCCACGTAGTTGCAAATGGCAAGATTTCATTCTTTTTGATTCCCGAGTGATACTCCATTGTATGTATATACCACATCTTCTTAATCCATTCATCCGTCGATAGACATTGGGCTCTTTCCATACTTTGGCTATTGTTGATAGTGCTGCTATAAGCATGGGGGTGCACGTGTCCCTTCGAAACAGCACACCTGTATCCCGTGGATAAATGCCTAGTAGTGCAATTGCTGGGTCGTAGGGTAGTTCTATGTTTAGTTTTTTGAGAAACCTCCATACTGTTTTCCAGAGTGGCTGCACCAGCTTGCATTCCCACGGTTTTCACTTTCTTATTACCTATTCACAAACCTTAGCCCATGTCCCTCCAAAGCAGAGCCTGAGGAAAAGAAAAAAGGTCGGACTAGTTAATTTTTAACATTTATTTATTTTAAGTGAGAGAAAGAGAGAGAGACAGTGCGAGTGGGAGAGGCGCAGAGAGAGGGAGGCACAGGATCAGGAGGTTCCACACTTTGAGCGCAGACCCCAGTGCAGGGCTCGAACTCACAAACCGTGAGATTGTGACCTGAGCCAAAGTCAAGAGTCGGCCCCTTAACCGACTGAACCACCCAGGCTCCCTTTGTTAACTTTCCTACCTAGCGGTTCGGCCTCCTCTCTATGGAGAGGAGGTCTGCTTTTGCCCGTGTTCTTTCTTCTGAGAATGTCTTTTTGTTGTGCCTGGTGAAAGGCTGCCTACTCTTCAGTATTTAGCCTGGACATCACTTCATCCATGTTGCCTAACTGGAGTCCACCAGGCAGGGCAGTAGTCAGGAGATTGAGCTCTGTGCCTGAGCACTTCCTGCCTCTGCTTTTATAATTTGGCCTTCTGTAAGGTGTGGGAGACAAAGCTGGTCGAGAGGAGAGCAGATGATGGGTCTTCTTTCCATCACCATTAAATTGGAAAATCATATAAACAAACATTCATCAAAATTGGCGTTTAAAGGGGCACCTGGGTGGCTCAGTAGGTTAAGTGTACAACTTTAGCTTAGGTTATAATCTCACGATTGGTGGGTTCGAGCCCCGCGTCGGGCTCTGTGCTGACAGCTCAGAGCCTGGATGGACCCTGCTTCAGATTCTTTCTCTTTCTCTCTCTCTGCCCCTTCCCTGCTCATTCTCTTTCTCTTAAAAATAAATAAACATTGAAAAAAATTGGCATTTAAAAAAATGGCATTTAATGCTTCCTCTAGGTCGTAGATATGGTTCTAGGACACTGACTACAGATAAGATGGTTTGGTTAGGAATGCTGTAAATAATAAATATATCGAATTGTAGTTTGACAGCCACCATTTGGCCACAAGCTACAGTCAGTTTTTTTTTTTTTATTTATTTATCTTGACAGAAAAAGAGACTGCACAAGTGGGGGAGGAGCAGAGGAGGGAGAGAGAAAGAATCTCAAGCAGGCTCTACACTGTCAGCACAGAGCCCAATGTGGGGCTCGAACTCACGAACCGTGAGATCATAACTTGAGCCGAAACCAAGAGCCGGACATTTAACCGACTGAGCCCTACAAGCTACATTTCTTTCTTTTTTTCTTTTTAATTTTTATGTTTGTTTATTTTTGGGAAAGAGAGAGGGACAGAGTGCAAGCAGGGGAGGGGCAGAGAGAGAGAGGGAGACACAGAATCCGAAGCGGGCTCCAGGCTCTGAGGTGTCAGCACAGAGCCCGGTGTGGGACTCGAACCCACAAACCGTGAGATCGTGACCTGAGCCGAAATCGGACGCTTAACCTACTGAGCCACCCAGGCACCCCTACAGCTTACATTTCTTAGGCAAATTTTCTCACACCTTCCTTACCAAGATGGTTTTATGTCATTTAACGTGCTCCATCTACTGTTATGTCATTAAAGTGCTCCATCTACTGTTCCTTCAGCATATTTGCCACTTTCCCGTCTTCCCACCTGTGCTCACAGGCTAGCCCTCAGCCGGCAGGAAGGTATTGCCCCGTCTCTCTGCCTTCTCACAACATATTAGTGCTATGCGGATAACAGACGTGAAGGGATGTGGTCTGAATGCTTAAGAGAAGTAGTGACATCTGATCCCGGCTGTCAAGTGTTGGGACACTTGCCCCTCAATTTTCACCGCCCACTGTCCTGCCACTGCATTTCACTAAATATGGGACGGTATGATCTCTTTGTGAGCTTCATGCCTTCATTCAGTAGAGCTCGGGGCCATCAGGTTTCTTCTTTAGTGAGGGACCTAGGAGTCTTGAGAAATGATTCCTCAGAACCAACTGGACGGTCTGAACTATCCTTCTGAAGATCAGTGCCCCTGACTTGAATGGGTGGGATGATTTTGAGTATCCATATGGCCTGCCAGTCTGTCAGTCCTCTGGTATAGCCCCCCACTGACCAGAGTCTCGGGGTGAGAGCCTGTAGGCAAAAAATGGGTAGAACGGTCACACTCAAATGTCTGAGACTCAGGAGTCGACGTACATTTATTTCCAGAGTAACCTTGAAAATGCATAGATGAGGGGAGACGACTTGTCCCCATTTCTGAGGAAAACATAGCCCATCTGTGCCGGGGAGAAGCTCCATATATATAACCCACTAAGTACCGCCATTATGCCAGGGTCCTCACCTATGATGGCAGGTTTTTATAAACCGAGGGGCATTGCCTCTCGAGGGCCTGAGCGGGGTGACATCTCAGTTACAGGGAAGCACAGCAGGAAGAGAGAGAAACGGCTGAAGTGTCCCTCGAGGTTCCCAGATACAGTGCCTCCCTGCTTTCCTCTACCTCCGCCCAAACCTGACGATCCTGCTGTAGCAGGTGTGGGAAACCGATTTAGAGAAGTATGACTGATGATGGTGGCTTGTACAATTCTGTATTCACACAGGATCCCCAGGAATCAAGACAGCCCATTTAAAAACAAATTAGAGAAATTTGCCCTCGGGGGTTCTTACTGGGGTGTTGAAAACATAGCCTTATGTATTAATGTTTCTGAATCGCATTAGATGCTGGGAAAGATCTTGTCCCAAGATACAACACCTTGAGTTTCTTTTGTCTTCCTGTATTCATATGGGCACAGAGCTCAGCCTTTCTCTCTGGGTTCCCGTTTTTGTAATAAGCCTGAGAATAATGGTTTAGTGTGCCCTCGGTGTCCATCCTGATTGGTATACCTTGAGGAGGAGAAAAGCAGAGAACCTGCTCAGAACTCCAAGGGGTTCTACTAGTCTTGCCGTGCACTTCAATTTTTTTTTTTAAGTTTATTTGTTTATTTTGAGAGAGAGAGAGTGAGAGCTCAAGTGGGGGAGGGACAGAGAGAAGAGGAGGGGGCTGTCAGCATAGAGGCCGATGCAGGGCTTGAACTCACTTACCATGAGATCATGACCTGAGCCAAAGTCAGATGCTTAACCCACTGAGCCACCCAGGCGCCCGCCACACACTTCAATTCTGTCTCTGTTGAGTGACCTTTGGTGATTGAGGTGCTTGATCTGGAGATAGTACTTCCTGGGTTGCCCACAGTTCCAGTCTATCTGAGACTTGTCTGGGCTTCCAAGTTGCAGTTCCTTATCTACTAGGGCTCTGTTATTTCACATCTTCACTCACAAGCACTTCCCCGGGTCTCATTCCACACGCAGGAGGAGCTTTGGGGTAGATTCCTCAGTTGGCCTTTTCACGCACCCTTAACAATATTTCTTCAGCACTGGAGTTGCTGGCATAGAAGCCCCCATCCTGGTCTCACCTCTTTCCCCTTGCAAGAAGGTTGTATTATCAAGGCGTGGCTATCTTTTTTATCACCAGGTCCTAGCCACAGACACCTCTAACCACCAAAATGGGTTTCAGTGACTTTGAGTCACAGGAGTTAGTTTGTGGCCTCAACCTCTGCCCTCACAGAAGGTCCCTATCAAAATCTCCCATGGCTTTCTCAGAAAAGGAGGAGTCTTACAATGAATAGAAATGGGCAGGGGTTGGTTGGGGGTGGTGGTGCCTGGGTGATTCTGCTCCAACTATCAAAAGGGCTAGAGCTCCAAATCTTTCTCTTGATTCTGTGCAAGCAGAAAGGAACATCTGTTTTCCACGAAATGAGGAGGGTTGGTTCCGAAGTGATTTAATGTCCCCATCGCTATACATAGAAATGGTTCTTAGAGCAACGACCACTTAGAAGTTACCAGAAAAAAAGCCCCCAAACCTTTGGCCTTATTGAGTACAATTTGTTCCTTTATTGTGTATGTAGAATGTAAAGGAGACTTTGGGGGGAGTTTACCATTTTTTTTTTAAATTTTTTAACGTTTATTTATTTTTGAGACAGAGAGAGACAGAGCATGAATGGGGGAGGGTCAGAGACAGAGAGGGAGACACAGAATCTGAAACAGGCTCCAGGCTCTGAGCTGTAAGTGCAGAGCCCGACTCGGGGCTCTTGAACTCACAACCGCGAGATCATGACCTGAGCTGAAGTCGGACGCTTAACCGACTGAGCCACCCAGGCGCCCCAATTTACCATTTTTTTTAAGTGTATTTATTTTGTGTGTGAGAGAGAAACCCAAGCAGGCTCTGCACTGTCAGTGCAGAGCCGGACACGGGGCTCGAACTCGTGAACTGTGAGATCATGACCTGAGCCAAGATCAGGAGTCGGACACTTAACTGACTGAGCCACCCAGGCGCCCCGGGAGTTTACCTTTTTGTTCACTGTTGTGGTCATTGGTTTTACTCATTTAAGGCTGTCTACCTTCCAGATACATGGTAAGACTGAACTTCCTGACACTTTGGTGGGACCATGTGACCCATTTTGGCTAATGAATTATGAGCTCTTAATTTCTTTTTTACTTTTTTAAAAAATTTTTTCTTTTTTAAAATTTACATCCAAATTATTTAGCATATAGGGCAACAATGATTTCAGGAGTAGATTCCTTAGTGCCCCTTACCCATTTAGCCCATCCCCCCTCCCACAACCACTCGAGCAGCCCTCGGTTTGTTCTCCATATTTATGAGTCTCTTCTGTTTTGTCCCCCTCCCTGTTTTTATATTATTTTTGTTTCCCTTCCCTTATGTTCATTTGTTTTGCCTCTTAAAGTCCTCATATGAGTGAAGTCATATGATTTTTGTCTTTCTCTGACTAATTTCACTCAGCATCATACCCTCCGGTTCCATCCACGTAGTTACAAATGGCAAGATTTCATTCTTTTTGATTCCCGAGTAATACTCCATTGTATGTATATACCACATCTTCTTAATCCATTCATCCATCGATGGACATTGGGCTCTTTCCATACTTTGGCTATTGTTGATAGTGCTGCTATAAGCATGGGGGTGCACGTGTCCCTTCGAAACAGCACACCTGTGTCCCGTGGATAAATGCCTAGTAGTGCAATTGCTGGGTCGTAGGGTAGTTCTATGTTTAGTTTCTTGAGGAACCTCCATACTTCCAGAGTGGCCGCACCAGCTTGCATTCCCATGAACTCTTAATTTCTTAGTGTGAAACCCTCTAGAGCTATCCTTCTCCCCCATCTACTGGCAGTGATCTCTTAGCTTGGGTCCTGAACTTGAGGAAAAGTAGTCTTAAACCACAGCCAACCCATGAGGAAGATATGATCAGGAAATGAACCTTTGCCCTTTGTTTCATATTCCCCACAGACTTGGTTTTTGTGGCAGCCATGAAGTAGGGTTGGATGGCTTTTCAATAAACAACTTGCATGAGGTGAGGCGTGTGGATAGCTGGTGGCCTCTGGCCGCCGTGCTTTCCGGATCCATGGGAGCATTAGAGTGGTGGTCATGTTTTGGAGTAGCTCCCAGATAGTGATGGAACACAGTGGGAATATATCAGGGCCTGGCAGTTTCTGCCTGACGTGGACAATCTTTGCTTCATTCCTCCATTGTGTTGGTCAGACTCCTCATACCATTGCCTCGTGAGCCTCTGCCTGCTGGAGTCCTCTTTCCTTCTTCCCTTTCACTGGAGTCTGGGGTCTGAAGGCTTTCTCTGCCCAATCCTGCCTTCTCCCCATTGATGCTTCACACGTTAGTCTCCAACACATGTCTTCTACTCCTATGTCTGCTTACCAGAGGAGCCAACCTGATACCATTATGCTGTGATAGAAGCCATCTTATCTCGTGCCTAGAGTGAGTAAGGCATGTGTCCTGCAGCGTAGAGGATGCTAAGCAAAGGAAAGTGAGAAATGAGCAGGTATGAACTAATATTCTTCAGGGGTAGCACACAGCTACCTTTTTTTAAAAACCATTTTTAACATTTATGTATCTTTGAGAGAGAGAGAGAGCACGCAAACGGTGGGAGGGGCAGAGAGAGAGGGAGACACAGAACCTGAAGAGAGAGAGAGAGAGAGAGAGAGAGAGGGAGCAAATAGTGTAGGGGCAGAGAGAGAGGGAGACACAGAACCCGAAGCAGGCTCCAGGCTCTGAGCTGTCAGCACAGAACCTGATGCTGGGCTCGAACTCATAGACTGCGAGATCATGACCTGAGCTGAAGTTGGATGCTTAACCCACTGAGCCACCCAGGTGCCGTAGTACATAGCTACCTTTAAACTATCGGTGCCTAAAACTCGCAGAGCATTGATGACGGCTGCAAGTGTTCGTTTGATCGTTGCCGTGTTCCTGAACGTGTCCCTCCATGCCCTTACCTGAAGGGTACTGCTCCAGCTTTTGTTTTCAACGTCAAACCCAATCTCTGTCCCTTTACTTACCAATGGATCTATGCTATCTAATGGAGCAGAATGTGTGGGGGATCCGTCCCTTTCCCCTAGCCCAAAGTAGAGAGAATCATTTATTTCACAGTTAAAAGTGAAGATTAACTCCTGTCCCATGAGTTTCCTGTTTAGAGAAACATACTGTGGGCATATAATGTTCCTTAATTATGAGGAGAATCATGTGTTTCCTCCGTTCCCGAATGGTTATTATTCAGCCGGGAACGAGAACACCAAATAGGTCAAAAGGACATAATCTGTAGTTCCTGCACATGGTGATCAAAATAATATGCTTTGGGTTTTTATAATCATCTTCGGTAGCTAGTGACTCATTAAGTATGATATGCCCCACAGGTTGTCCTTACTGACACTGAACCAGAAGTTATGGCCCCGTGCTTAAGTGTTCCACAATTACCTTCCTCAGGATGTTAATTATCAACTTGGATCTCTCTCCTGGATGACTCAGTGGGCTGTAATAGCCCTGATGGTAAATACCTATGGCAGGGCTGTGAAGCAATCATCCCCATAAAGGGGACCTGGATCACTAAGATGGAAATGGTCCCATAAATATTAGCGCCTGACAGGTCTTCAGGAGGCAATCCCTCCAGCTAAGAGAAGCCATTTCGCATATTCAGCACAATTTGCTGTACTGAGCTAGAATTCCATTGCTGGGGCATAGCTGACTTACCTGTAGGAAAATATGTCTGAGAAAGAATGATTTTCCCTCGAATTCTACTTCTTTTGCTCGTTCACTTGCTGCTCAGTGTTCCAGTTGAGTCTTCAAAGCAGCAGAGGCTGAGGTGGAGTTAAAAATGCAAGTAGTTGGGGCGCCTGGGTGGCTCAGTCCGTTGAGCGTCCGACTCTTGATCTCGCGGTTCGTGAGTTTGAGCCCCGCATCGGGCTCTGTGCTGGCAGTGTGCAGCCTGCTTGGGATTCTCTCTTTCCCTCTGTCTGCCCTTCCCCTGCTCGCGTGTACACGCTCCCTCCCCACCCTGCCACTCTCGCTCTCAAAATAAATAAACTTAAAAAAAAATGTAAGTAATTTATTTGGGGGACAAATACCCGCAGAAAGTAAGCTAGAGGAAGCAGGATTTCACAGGCAAAGCCTTCAGTCAGTCAGTGATCCTGAGTTGATTCCTGAAGAAGGGGGATGAGAAGCAGAACTAGGCAGAATTGCTTCAGACCGGGATGCATGTATGAGCAGGTCTTGGGCAACCCATTGGGGTGCCCCAGAGAAAAGGTAGCTCATTAGAGGGATCCCACTGTCCCATTAGATAGAAATGGTAGGCCCTAGTGACCTGCCATGCTAAGTCAGAAGTCTCGGCTCAAAAGAAGGAAACTGGCTGCTAACTGCAGTTTGTGCAGCTCCATGACAAGTGCCTTCCGGAAGGGAGAGGGGAATGGTGCACCTCCATGGGTGTTAAATATAGCATCATCTTTTTGTAAGTGCAACATGGATTCCTTTTTGGGGTTACCCTCAGGGAATACATCAATGCAAAAATAATGGCAGTGTGATACATAGGACCTCAGAGTCCTAATGGTCAGGAATTGAGATAAATGACACTTGGCGCCGGGGGGGGGGGGGGGGGGGGGGGGGGCGGGGCGGCTAGTTAGTGCTTTGGGATCATCTGTGGCTCTACCTCTACTAGTGGGGGGTAACTTTTGTCAACTCTTTTCCTAACCAGTCTGAGCCTTGGTTTCCTGATCTATGAAATGGGAATATCTACATTGAATGATAATTGTCATGGGGCACCTGGGTGGCTCAGTTGGTTGAGCGTCCGACTCTTGGTTTTGGCTTAGGTCATGATCTTGAGGTTTGTGGGTTTGAGCCCCATGTCAGGCTCCTTGAGCTGACAGCGTGGAGCCTGCTTGAGATCCTCTCTCTCTCTCTCTCTCTCTCTCTCTCTGTCTCTCTGTCTCTCTCTCTGCCCCTCCCCTGTGCATGCTCTCTCTATAAATAAATAAACGTTTATAAAAAAAAGAAGAAAGACAGTTGTCAGGGTTAAATTTCAGTTGAAAAAGTTTGCTTTGCAAGGGCACCTGGGTGGCTCAGTCAGTTAAGCCTCTGATGTCGCCTCAGGTCATGAGTTCGAGCCCCACATCGGGCTCTGTGCTGACAGCTCAGAGCCTGGAGCCTGATTCGGATTCTGTGTCTCCCTCTCTTTCAAAAATAAATAAGCATGAAAAAATAAAAAAAAAATTGCTTTGTAAAGCACCTGAGATAATATTTTTGTGCATTTTATTTATTTATTTATTTTTAAAGTAGGTGCAATATGGGGCTTGAACTCAAGACCCTGAGATGAAGAGTTAGATGTTCTACCTGACTGGGCCAGCCAGGTGCCCCTCATCTTTCTAATTTTTTGGGTGCAAGCTAACCTTTATTTTATTTATTTATTTTTTAAACGTTTCTTGTATTTATTTTGAGAGAGAGAGAGAAGTCGGGGAGAGAGGGAGAGAGAGACGACCAGGCAGGCTCCATGCTGTCAGCACAGAGCCCGATGCAAGGACTCCATCTGACAAACCATGAGATCTTGGCCTGAGGCAAAATCAGGAGTTGTATGGTTAACCAACTGAGCCACCCAGGGGCCCCGGAGGCTGACCTTTAAATTAAACTCGATTAGCCTGATTAAGACCAGTTTGGGAGCTGGAGATTCAAGAAGAGAAATGCCTGATTATTTCAGGATTATTAAAGTCAGATATTTTAATCAGTATTCACGTGTTGGGTTTCTTTCACTTGCAACCAAAAATTAGATAAGGAAAAAGAAGAATTTATTGGTTTATGTACACAATCTGTAAGAAGGCCAGAGATAATAATGGATTCAGAAATAATTGGAACCAGGGGTTGAAACACACCAGGACCCTCCTTCTTGACCTTCCTCTTTGTTTCAGTTTTATTCTCTTAGGCTATCACTTTCCCCAAGGGGAAAAGTCAAGTCTCCTGTTTCTCTGCTGGTGAAGCTGGGAATGTGTATTTATGTGAATCCTGGAACTGCCAGTGAATTGTATGTCTTTCATTCTAATCCAGAAGATCTTGTTGGGGTGCCTGGCTGGCTCAATTGGGAGCATGTGACTTGATCACAGGGTCTTGAGTTGGAGCCCCTTGTTGGGCATAGGGATTACTTTCAAAGAAAAAAAAATCTTTTTTAGGGCAATCTCCACCCAAATCAGGTAGAGCGATGGAGGGTGGAGCGGTTGATTAAGAACGAGGTTGATTAAGAGCATGGTTTACCCAAAGCCACTTCCTTCAAGGTCAGTGAAGAGAGAGAACTAGATATCTCCAAGATACTACATTGAAAGTGAAGCAAACATAGCCTGTGTGTCATCAACTCTTTTTCCATTGCAACCTCTAGCAATGAGGTGTAGAATTTATGGCGGTGAGGGGTACAGTGGATTGGGGTTAAGAATAGTCCTTTTGTCTTAGAACAAAAAAAGAAAAAGAATATTTTCCTTAATTTCTTTTTACACATTGTTTTCTGGCCATAATTTTGTCCTACTTTAATGGAAAGGATGAGGTTCAACTGTCTCTTGGTGTCTTAGGTTTGGTTAGCCCTGAAGCAGACCCTGAGGCAAGGATTTGAGTAGAAGTACTTAATTTCGAAGATGATCCCAGTGGTCCATAGGTAAGGGGAATGGAGAAGTAAGATGGAGATTGACTGGAAACCAGTAAAGTGTGTATTTGTGTGTGTGTGCCAGTAAAACTTTATTTAAATGTTAATTCCTGTATAGTTAACATACAGTGTTATATTAGTTTCAGGGGTACAGTATAGTGATTCAGCAATTTCCATGCATTACTCAGTGCTCATCAAGATAAGTGTACTCTTTAAAAAAAAATTTTTTTTTAACATTTATTTATTCTTGAAAGAGAGAGAGACAGAGCATGAGCAAGGGAGGGGCGGAGCAAGAGAGGGACACAGAGTCTGAAGCAGGCCCCAGGCTCTGAGCCATCAGCAGAGAGCCCGATGCGGGGCTGGAACTCTTGAGCCATGAGATCATGACCTGAGCTGAACTCTGATGCTTAAAGGACTTAGCCACTCAGGTGCCCCAAGATAAGTGTTTTCACTCCTCAACTATTTCACTCCTTCCCCCACCTACCTTCCCTCTGCTAACAGTTTGTGCTCTATAGTTAAGTTATTTTTGTGTGTGTGTGGTTTGTCTCGCTTGTTTTTTTTCTTTGTTCATTTGTTTTTTAAATTCCACATATGACTGAAATCATATGGTGACTGTCTTTCTCTGACTGGCTTATTTCACTTAGCATTATACTCTCTAGGTCCATCCATGCTATTGCAAATTTGTTACAAGATTTCATTCTTTATTGTGGTTGAATAATATTCCATTATATATATACCACATCTTTTTTATACATTCATCGATCAGTGGACACTTTGGGTGCTACCATAATTTAAGTATTGTAAATAATACTGCAATAAACTGAAGGGTGCATGTATCCCTTTGAATTAGTGGTTTTTTTTGTTTTTGTTTTTTTTTGTTTGTTTTTGTTTGTTTTTTGCTAAATGCCCAGTAGTGCAATTACTGGATTGTAGGGTAGTTCTGTTTTTAACTTGTTGAGGAACCTCCATACTGTCTTCCACAGCGGCTGCACCAGTTTGCATTCCCAGCAACAGTGCACGAGTTCCTTTTTCTCCACATCCTCGCCAACACTTGTTTCTTGTGTTTTTGATTTTAGTCATTCTGACAGGTGTGAGGTTGTATCTCATGGCACTTTCGATTTGCATTTCCCTGATGGGGAGTCATGTTGAGCATCTTTTCATGTGTCTGTTGGTCATTTGCATGTTGTCTTTGGAGAAACGTCACTCATTTTTTAATTGCACAATTTGGTGTTTGGGTCTTAAGTTCTCTCAGTTCTTCATATATTTTGGATACTAACCCTTTATCACGTATGGCATTTGCAAATATCTTCTCCCATTCAGTGAATTGTCTTTTAGTTTTGTTGATTGTTTCCTTCACTGTGCAGAAGCTTTTGTTTAAAATAAATTTATTTTTATTTGAGAGGGAGAGAGAGAGTGTGAGCAGGGGAAAGGGACAGAAGGAGAAAGAGCATCCCAAGCAGGCTCCATGTTTAGCACGTAGCCTGATGTGGGGCTCGATCCCATGAGCCTGGTATTATGACGTGAGTTGAAATCAAGGGTCAGACGCTCAACCAACTGAGCTATCCAGGCGCCCTGAAGCTTTTCATTTTGATGTAGTCCCAATGGTATATTTTTGCTTTTATTTCTTTTGCCTCGGGAGACCTATTTAGAAAAATGTTGTTATGGCTGATGTCAAAGAAGTTACTGTCTGTGCTCTCTTCTAGGATTTTTATGGTTTCAGGTCTCACATTTAAGTCGTTCATCCATTTTGAGTTTATTTTTGTTTATGGGGTGAGAAAGCAGTCCAGTTTCATTCTCTTGCATGTATCTGTCCAGCTTTCCCAACACCATTAGTAAAATGTGTATTGACCCCTGGGCTACTTACCTGTGAGCACCTGGGGCTCCATTCCACTGAGACCCTCTGTAAGATGGTGTTCTACATTTAGGGCAAGGAGGCTGGAGTGTTCATGCAACAAACTGCCTGTCACTGAAGGAGGGCTTTTGGGATGTTGACTCCCTGTTACTTCTGGCCTACCTGTTCATGCTGGGTTGGGTGGGTTTCAGCAGCCAGAGAAAGTCCTCGGGCACAGTTACCGGTTCTTTCTTTTAGAAGCCATTGATTGGGTTGGCACGCACTCTAATAGTGAATATATTAATTATCTGTTGCTGCATAACAAATTATCCCCAGATCTCAGGTGATAATAAGTGCTTGTTATCAATAAATGCTTTTTTCTTACAGTGTTACTGAGATGTTATTGACCTATAGCACTGTAGAAGTTTAAAGGGTGCTGCATAAGGACTTGACCTACGTATAGAATGAAATGATTACCACGGGAGGTTTAGTTAGCATCCATCAGCTCCTACGAGTATGAAAGAAAAAGAAAAAGCTTTTTTATCCTTGTTATGAGAACTTTTAGGATTTCTTTTCTTAGCAACTTTGAAATAAACCATACCGCAGCAAAGTTAATGGTAGTCACCATGTTGACTGTACATCCCTAAAACTTGCTTATCTTGTACCTGGAAGTGTACCTTTTGATTTTTTTTTAATGTTTATTTATTTTTGAGAGACAGAGAAAGAGCACGAACGGGGGAGGAGCAGAGAGAGCAAGGGAGACACAGAATCGGAATCAGGGTCCAGGCTCTGAGCTTCCAGTGCAGAGCCCGTCGTGGGGCTCGAACCCACAAACAAGGAGATTGTGTCCTGAGCTGATGTCAGATGCTTTACTGACTGAGCCACCCGGGCACCCCTGGAAGTGTAACTTTTGACCTCCTTCCTCCAATTTCCCCACCCCTTTCCTCTGATAAGCACAAATCTGGTCTCTCTATGAGTTTGGGTGGTTTTTGGTGTTCTTTATATTTATTATTCCACATATAAATGAAATCATACACTGTGTCTCTTTCTTGAACTTATTTCATTTAGTATAATGCCCTCAAGTTCTATCTGTGTTGTCTCCAATGGTAGGATTTCCTTTTTTATGGCTCAGTAGTATTCCACAGTGTGTATGTGTGAGAACTTTATTCATTTATCTGTCGATGGACACCTAGGTTATTACTGTATCTTGGCTAATGTTTTAAAAAAATTTTTTTAAGATTCATTTATTTTTGAGACAGAGAGAGACAGAGCATGAGTAGGGAAGGGGCAGAGAGAGAGGGAGACACAGAATCCGAAGCAGGCTCCAGGCTCTGAGCTGTCAGCACAGAGCCCGACACAGGGCTTGAACTCACAAACCATGAGATCATGACCTGAGCTGAAATCGGACGCCAAACGACTGAGCCACCCTGGTGCTGCAGCCATACCTTGGCTATTATAAATAATGCTACAGTGAACATGGTGGTACAGCTATCTCTTTGACAGAGTGCTTTTGTTTCCTTTGGATATATACCCATAGGTAGAAATGCTGGATCATGTGGTAGTTCTATTTTTTTTTTTTTTTTACAGTGTTTGTTTATTTATTTTCAGAGAGAGAGAGAGAGTGCATGAGCAGGGGAGGGGTGGAGAGAGAGGGAGAAAAAGAATCCCAAGTAGGCTCCTCGCCCTCAGCGCAGAGCCCAACACAGGGATCTATCCCGTGAATCATGAGATCGTGACCTGAGCCGAAATCCAGAGTTGGATGCTCAACTGACTGATGCACCCAGGCACTCCTGGTAGTTCTGTTTTTAATTTTTTTTTTTGAGGAATTTCCATGCAGCTTTCCATTGTTTCTACCAACTTATGTTCCCATCACTGGTACACAAGGGTGGTTTCACCCAATCCATGCCAACACTTACTATTTCTTGTCTTTTTGATAATAGGCATTCTGACAGGTGTGAGATGATATCTCGTGGTGGTTTCGATTTGTATTCCCTGGTGATTAGGGATGTTGTGGCACTTTACATGTACCTGTTGTCCACTTGTATATGTATCTGTACACCTTCTTTAGAAAAATGTCTGTTCAGATCCTTTGCCCATTGTAAAATTGATTATTTGGGTTTTTTTGCCTATTGAGCTGAGGAGTTTTTAACATATTTTGATATTAATCTCTTATCAAATGTGATTTGCAAATATTTTCTCCCATTCTATAGGTTGTCTTTTTATTCTGTTTTTTTTTTGTTTTTGTTTTGTTTTTGCTATGTGGAAACTTTTTAGTTTGATATAGTCTTGCTGATTTGTTTGTGCTTTAGGTATCCTCTTCAAAAACTCATTACCAAGACCCATGTCAAGGAGCTTTGTTCCTCCATTTTGTTCTACGAGTTTTTGTGGTCTCAGGTATTAAATGTTTATTATTTCTAAGTCACTGTTTCTGTGGGTCAGGAAATAGCTTCAGTGGATAATTCTGGCTCAGGTTTCCTCATGAATTGGATTCAAGATGGCAGCCAGGCTCCAGTCATCTGAAAGCTTGACTGAGGCTGGAGGCTCTGCTTCCAAGATGGCAGACTTGCATGGCAGTTGGCAGGGGGCCTCAGTTGCTTGCCAAGAAGGCCACTCCTTAGGGCTGCTTCAGTATCTTCAAGGCATAGCCATCAACTTCTTCAGAGTAATTCATCTGAGAGAGAGCAAAGAGGAAGCCTCCATGACTTTTATGACCTCGTCTTGGCAGTCACGCACCAGAATCTATTTTTGCCATATACTATTTTTGTTAGAAGCAAATCACTCTTTCCAATCCCTGCTTAAGTGTAAGGTTTTCATTGTCCACCTTGTGAAAGGAGGTGTGTTAAAGAATTTGTGGCCATATTTTCAAACCACCAGAGTGAGTATGAGAGGATATGGGCTGGGCAGCAACAGTGTTTGCTAATGATGAGTCTGTATCGTGTTGCTGCATATCACCAATCTGGGTTCTTATAGTTCCTGGTAGAAGGCATGAGGATCAATGAATGTGTCGATTGCTTTTTTTTTTTTTTTTAATTTTTTCAACGTTTTTTATTTATTTTTGGGACAGAGAGAGACAGAGCATGAACGGGGGAGGGGCAGAGAGAGAGGGAGACACAGAATCGGAAACAGGCTCCAGGCTCTGAGCTGTCAGCACAGAGCCTGACGCGGGGCTCGAACTCACGGACCGCGAGATCGTGACCTGGCTGAAGTCGGACGCTTAACCGACTGCGCCACCCAGGCGCCCCTGTCGATTGCTTTTTAACGCTCACTTCATCCCTTTCCAAACACATATAATATTCTCTTCCTGACTCTCTGTTCTTCTTTACCCTGTGTTTCCCCCAAAAGGTCAACAGTTGTTTTTTTACCACTAGACTAATGGATCTTAAACAAATTACTTCTCCATGTCAGAGTCTCTATATTGTACCACTCCAGAGGCACCATCCTATTATAATTTAAAGGTTTTTTTTTACGTTTTATTTAATTTTGAGAGAGAGAGAGACAGAGCCAGGGGGCGGGGGGCAGAGAGAGAGGGAGACACAGAATCCGAAGCAGGCTCCAGGCTCCGAGCTGTCAGCACAGAGCCCGACGCAGGGCTCGAACTCACAGACCGCGAGATCATGACCCAAGCTGAAAGTCGGACACTCAACTGACTGAGCCACCCAGGGGCCCTACCATCTCATTATAATTTAAAGGCTATGATGCTGAATACCTTGGTGGTACACCCACAGCCGCATAACCCTTTTTACTAGGATCTCTAAGTTTATGTATGTGATCTGCCTGATGATTGGTCCTTCGCTGTCAAAGGACGTTGGTAACCTGGGCCTTGGAATTTGCGTCTGTGTACAAAATTCCCTGTTGTGCCTAATATCACCACTTCTCTTTTTTATTTTATAGTTTTATTTTTTAAAGTTTATTTAGAGAGAGTGAGAGAGAGAAGGTGAGGGGCAGAGAGAGGGAGAGACAGAATCCCACACGGGCTTCATGCTGTGAGCAAGGAGCCCGACATGGGGCTCGAACTCCCGAATCGTGAGATCATGCCCTGAGCCGAGGTCAAGAGTCAGACGCTTAACCGACTGAGGCATCCAGGCGCCCCACCAGTTCTCTATTTTAATACTACCTCTATTACCCCTATTTCAAGAATCTCTAGACCGCTTTTTTTCCCTCTTCAATGTTATATATTATTTGACATTTTCTAGAGAGATTTTATTTTATTTTATTTTATTTTATTTTATTTTATTTATTTTATTTTATTTTCTCTTCTCTCTAGCATCTATCTATCATGTTTATCTATCCCTATATCCAACGTGGGGCTTGAACTCACAATGTCGAGATCAAGAGTCGGATGCTTTACTGACTGATGTAGCCAGGCGCCCCTGGAGAGTAATTTTATAAGAATGCGTGAAAGATACTATATGACTGTCACAGACTCTGCTTGGGTGAACCCAAACTGAGACAGAGAATCAAGTGCAGGTGGTTTATTTGGGAATTGTTTTCATGAGGTAACAGTGGAGAAGTGGGAACATGAGATGGGGAAGGGAGAAAACGCAATGTAAGTGTACACAGTGGAGGTCATTGCTATGAAGGAGAGCATCTTCCTTCCACCTGGGCCTTGTAAGAAGTGTAAAGAGAGTGGGGAGCCTGCGCAGCTCAGTCGATTAAACGTCTGACTCTTGATTTTGGCTCGGGTCATGATCTCCCGGTCATGAGATCGAGTCCCACGTTGGATCCACACTGAGTGTGGAGTCTGCTTGGGATTCTCTGTCTCCCTCTCTCTCTCTGCCCCTCCCTGGCTCGTGTGTGCTCTCTCTCTCTCTCTCTGTCTCTCTCTCAAAATGAATAAATAAACGAACATTAAAAAAAAAAGTGTGAAGCAACTGATGGGAGACTAGAAATTTTATCTGTGTATCCATCTCTCCATTCCCCCTATTCTTTGGAAACTGCCCTTGGGGCCATTACTTTCCCCTCCCTCTGGGTCTCATTTAACATGCAGGCGGAGCAAACTGCTAATATCCTGGACAAAGTCCTAAAGCAAAAAGCTAAAAGAAGAGGTGTGGCTTGAGGTGGGATAGAGGCAGAAGTGGGTCTTTGCACAGAACTGTCCTTTATAGCTTTGGTTGAAATGGGAGTAGGGCCCAGAGCGTATAATTAAGGTACTGGAGTCATCTTGTACAAAGGCCAAATAGTGGATATTGAGACACCTGTTGGGCTAAATGAAAGAAACCCTGATGGCAAATCACTGTCAGCGATTGCAGTTGTCAAAGCAGAGGGAGCTGGCAGTTTACCTGGTAGGTCGGCACCCAAAAATCTTGACTCAGAGAAGACTGTAACTTATATCGAAATCGGACCTCGAGCAAACAGGCAGGTGTAACTGGAAGGCAGACCTTAGCAAGGCACAGCTCAGCAAAGAAACAAGTAAGTAAACGTAAGTGGCTCTTTGCTAAAGGAGTCGGTGCATAAAGATGGCTTCCCAAGAGGCCAGGTAGCAGTCCGATCTGTAGTAAGGCTGTAAGGTTTCTAGCAGAGTTTGGTATCTGGGGGAAGGATGTGAGGCAGGGAAACACTGGGGGAGAGGGAGGACAGAGACACAACACATCAGGAGTCCTGTTTGATTGGCATGGCTGAAAACAAGAGTACTAAAGTGACCCTGTGGGTAGTGCTAGAGGAATTGGTAGAATAGAGGAGAAAGAGTATGGTGTTCATAGTAGAAGGTTGAAATAGGGTGAGGTTCTTTCCAGAAGGCAGGGCTGAATGGGCTGTGGTCACACATTTGGGTGTCACTCTTGAGAAGCATGACTGTATGTAAAGCTAATGTACAGCTATTCCAGGACCTAATCGTTCTATTTCTTTAATGGTTCTTGACTGTCCATTTTTTTGAGAGAGAGAGAGAAAGAGTGCCTGCTCGAGAACGAGCAGGGGTGGGGCAGAGAGTGAGAGGGAGAGAGAATCTTAACCAGGCTCCATGCTCAGCTTGGAGCCTGATATCTCAGGACCTTGAGAGCATGACCTCAGCTGAAATCAAGAGTCAGACGCTTAACTGACTGAGTCACCCTGGTGCCCCTTAAGACACTATTCTTCAGAGTGCCCTCGAAAAGATTTATAAAACTCCTGGTCTCTTAAGTATAACAATGTAAGCAACTCCTTTCTGGTGTCACATCAAGCTACTACACACCTCAGTTTGCAGAGAACAAGGCTCTAAAGGGAAAGGATAGAGAATAATGTCTTTGTATGAAGGAGAAAGGGGTGGAGGGGGTGGTGAGGAGAGACAGGTGGTTCTCAAGGTGTGATCCCTGGACTAGAAGCATCAGCATTTAGAATGAAGTGGAAATGCGAATTCTCAGGCTCCATGCCCGACCTACTGACTCAGCAGTTGGTTTTAGCAAGTTCTCCAGGTCATTTTGACCCTTCCTAAAGCTTGGGAGATACCCCCGTGCGCATGCACACATACACACACACAAAATCTAAGCCGGGATGCCATTTCCGTTCACTCCCCCCCTGCCCACCCCATTACTGTTGAATTAGACTCAGGTTCACAGTTCAGGACAATGCTCCAAATGTCCACTATTGATTAATCAATTCAGGAATGTCTGCCTGAACTTTGTGATGGGGCAGGGGATGGAGGTTACACATATCAGTTACAAGGGCATATCCAGGTAGGCACAATGGATCTCCAGCAGAACAAACACTGCAGATAAATAAACACTTGAGATGTTCCCAGATCATTTTTCCTCTTGGCCAGGGCTACTCAAACTTTCATCTGCACGTGAATCCCCTGGGGATTGGATTTAACCTGCAGATTTGGGTTCAGTCGGCCTCGTGCTTGGTCCAAATTCTGCTGTTTTTAATCGCCTCCCAGATGCTGCTGGTGGTGCTGGTCACCATGCCTCAATTTTTTTTTTTTTTTTTTTGGTAAAGTTTATTTATTTTTGAGAGAGAAAGCGCGAGCAGGCGAAGGGCCAAGAGAGAGAGAAGGAGGCATAGAATCCAGAGCAGTCTCCCGGCCGCAGCTGTCAGTGCAGAGCCTGACACGGGGCCCGAACCCATGAACCTCGAGATCATGACCTGAGCCGAAGTTGGACGCTTAACCGACTGAGCCACGCAGGTGCCCCCCGACGCCTCGATTTTAACACCAACTCTCTAATCTTAATTGTTCTGCCTTATTTTTGTGATTCCCTGCCAAAATATTATTTTTCGCAAAAATAAGATAGTATTCTATTTTCCAAAGAAAAATACCAAACCAAACGATACTGGGTAGAATGCCCTAAAGGGCAATTAACTGCAGCATCCGGGTGTATATTTTGTGCAGTGCTCAGTCGCTACTCCTGTGCCCCTGCCTGTGTCAGACCTGTGTTGCAGCATTGAGAGAAACCCCTGGAACCTTCCCACCTTTATTTGTGTTTGTTCCCTCACACTGTTTTCTACCTTTGGTTCAATGCAACGTGGGAGCCAAAATGGTAAACAGCATTTGATGACTGATGCCTTTCCCTTCTTCTCTCTCTTAAATAAAATCTACCTGCTGTCAATTATGGAGTGCTTCTAGGCAGCTTTAGAAATGTTAGGAAAATCAGGCCAGTAATACTTTGGAACCTGTTCTCCCTGGGGTTCCCTTGCATTCCAGCAATAATAATACATTAAAAGCCTCCTCATCTTCTCCTCTTCAACCTTTCTTTTCTTGTACGTGTTTCTTCTTTTCCTAGCCTTGCCTAAGTTATTCTACTTGGTTTTTTCCCTACCAAAAAAAAAAAAAAAATTGCTCAGTCACCATGGAGTACAGCCAGCTGCAGCAGTGACAACCAAGATCCTCTGTGCATTAAGAAACAACCGATCAAAAACAAAGAAAAAAAAACCCCAAAAACCCTTTAGGTTATTGTTTTTCTTCTCCTAAAATTCATTTGTTCTTTTTTCTTTTAATGTTTTTTATTTAGTTTTTGAGAGTCAGAGCACAAGTGGGAGAGGAGAAAGAGAGAGAGATTGAGACAGACAGTGGATCCTAATCAGGCTCCAGGCTCCTAGGTGTCCGCACAGATCCCGATTCGGGGCTCAAACCTATGAATCGTGACATCGTGACCTGAGTTGAAGTTGGTCACTCAGCCAGCTGAGCCACCCAGGGGCCCCTTCTTTTTTCTTTTCTTTCTTCTCTGTCTCTCCCCCTTACAGCTTCCCCCTCCTCCTACCCCCTCCCGTCTCCCTGTTTTTCCCTCCTTCCTTCTTCCTTGTTCTCTTCCTCCTACCTTCTCTGGTTTGTCCCCACCCTCTTCTTCTACCTTTGTCTTCCCTCCCCACCATCATTGCTGCTGGAGTGTTCAGCCATTAGAAAAATCTCTGCTAGTAAGGTCGATGTGTGCATCCAAAGTCTGTCCTTGTGGACTCCTCTGATCCCTAGCTCAGTGAAGCCTGGAAGGGTTATTTGAGGCTCCCCGTGCAGTAGCCACCCTTCAAACGAGTGCCCCAATTGTTTGTTTTAAAGTACTGCATGTATGTATGTATGTATGTATGTATTTATTTATTTATTTATTTATTGTTGAGAGAGAGGGAGAGAGGCAGAAGCGGGGCTCACCCGTTGAGGTGCTGGAACTCACGCACCGTAAGACCATGGCCTGCACGGAAGTCTGATGTTTAACCGACTGAGCCCCCCAGGTGCCCCTACTGAATTGTTATTAAGTGACAACCTGAAATCTAACACTTGCAGCTGGGAAATGGAGTTACTATTAATCTGGAACAAACAAGGTATGGTTAAGGCAGCGGTGTGCTTATGCCATTTCATTTGAACAGGTGACATCATGAGGTGGGCCATGGCTCTCTCCAACTCGGGGGTGGGGACGTTAGTCTCACGTTCACTGCCTGGATTGCCTTTTTTTTTTTTTTAAGTTTTATTTATTTATTTATTTATTTTAAAAATTTTTTTTTCAACGTTTTTTATTTATTTTTGGGACAGAGAGAGACAGAGCATGAACGGGGGAGGGGCAGAGAGAGAGGGAGACACAGAATCGGAAACAGGCTCCAGGCTCCGAGCCATCAGCCCAGAGCCTGACGCGGGCCTCGAACTCACGGACCGCGAGATCGTGACCTGGCTGAAGTCGGACGCTTAACCGACTGCGCCACCCAGGCGCCCCTTAAGTTTTATTTATTTTGAGAGAGAATGCGAGCAGAGGAGGGACAGAGAGAGTCCCAAGCAGGCTCTGTGCTGTTACCGCGGAGCCTGACGAACTCTTGAACCGTGAGATCATGACCTGAGCCGAAAACCAGGAGTCGGTCCCTTAACCAACTGAACCACCCAGGCGCCCCCGGAATGTCTTATTGATATGGTCAAAGTATGGGCTGCAGCTTCCTTGATAGGCCGATGTCCCGAGCCTCTGAGAGCTGCATGGACATGTGTGTGACATCATCACGGCCCATGCAAGCACTTCTGCCAGGTCCAGGGCTCTGAAGCCATTTGGTGGTATTTTAGCAATACAACCGGGGGCGGGTGGTGGGGAGAAGCAAAACTGGAGAGCTGTCAGAACACCCAGTGCCTCGTCTTCCCGCAGCAGCCTTGCTGGGAGCAGTCTTCCCTGAGGTTCTCTCTCCTCTGACCCTCTGGGCTGTGTTTTCTCCTCCCGAGCTTGCTCGAAGCACTGCCCAGCACTTTCTTTTTTTTTTTTTTTTATTTTTTAGTTTATTGATTTATTTATTTTGAAAGGGAGAGAGAGAGAGCACGCTCAGGGGAGGGGAAGAGAGAAAGGAAGAGAGAGAATGCCAAGCAAGCTCCATGCGCTCAGCGCGGAGCCCTGTGTGGGGCTCGAACTCACAAACCATGAGATCATGACTTGAGTCAAAACCAGAAGTTGGACACTTAACCGGCTGAGCCACCCAGGTGCCCCTGCCCAGCACTTTTCTGATTGCATGAGGCTTTGGCGGTGCCTGCAGCCGACCGGCAGAAATCACATTTTGCAATCGCAGGCTGAGTAGAAGGAAAAGCTGGGCGGTGCCTTCTCCGTCCCCTCTTTGTCCTTATATTTCTGAGTCCTTGTCGAAATCTACACGCCGTGCTTTGTTTTTGTACACGGTGGCCTAGCCTTATGTGCACATTGAACATAAATGAATTTTCCTGTACGTGTGCAAAAGGGAGATACCGAGGAGGGATTTAAATATGTCAAGAGACTCTGCCCATCTAGCACTCAACGGCCGAGTGCTCCAGATTGAGACTTCCTAAGCGGATAGCAGATTCCATGCTTCCATCTCCGGCTCCTTGCACCTATTTTTGTGCCTCACTGAGTCTGATTCTAGTATTTAAAGACTCAGCATGTATTTTGAATACGATATGACCCCTGTGTGAAACTGGGCTGCATGGGAGAATTCGGTTTCTCCAAACAGGTGTTTCAGTGGAGTATTCAAACAAGAGTGTAAGGGTGAAAAAGAAGAGCATGGGAACTGCAATCAGACTGCCTGGCTCCACATCCCGGCACTAGCAACTGGCTGTTTTGCCCTCAGTCTCTCTGTGACTCAATTTCCCATCTGTACAGTGGGGTTAGTGTTTGTAGGGGAGGAAACACTTTTCCTCTCCCCCTTAGGTTCAGTCGCCAGGGCCTGCGAATTAAACAGACAAAAGACAGATTAACAGGAGAAAACATTTATTATTCATGCACACAGGAGCTTTACTGAGAAGTGAAAAACCCAAAGTTAGAAGTGGTGAGGCTTGAGAGTTTATATGCCATTTTATCAAAGGCAATATAGTGTGGAGAATCACCCGGCCAAAGGAAAAGGGAGTTTCAGAGTCTGGGGTCTGTCTGTAAATTGGTACAGGGTAAATAGCTGGAGCATACTAATGGCAATAAAGTGTTATTTTGTAAGATTTGTTAATGCAGTTTCAAATTGGTGCCATTTCTGGGCTCTTCCTTTCTTGGTATGGGAGAGGGGAGGGAGATAGCTTCATAAAATGAAATTTATGCCCTGCTTTTAGGCAGAAAGGGGGAGGACAGAGAGGTCTCATGTCTGCTGTTGCTTTCAGCTCAGAATAATCTTTCTGCCAAAGTGGAGTGTTTCGGGGTGGCATAGTATGATCCCTTTCAGAGGGTTGTTAGGATTAACTCCAGTGAGCATTTTAGAAATGGTATTTTTCCCTCTCAGTGAGATAGGGGAGCGGGTCTTTAACCACACAGCTGGGGAAGTACATGTATGCTCTTTGGGGACCGTTGGCAAATGGGAGTTCCTTCCCCAACCAACAACCCACAGAAGTCAAGGTGGGCAATCCAGTAGCCACGGAGAGTGAGGCCTGGCCCTGCTGAAGACCTTTCCTCAACCCATAGGGCTTAGAGTGGGCTGGTGGCTTGAGGGCCTGGCTGGTGGTTAGGGGTTGTGTTGGGCTGGGCAGACTGAGGAATGATGGTTTATCTCTAATGGCCACTCTTCCTGCCCTCAGTGCTGGTATTTCCTCATAATATGCCTGTGTTCTAACAACTTCCACCCACAACTGGCTCATGAGCTAGTCAGTCTAAGGGTCACAGTCAGACATAGGTAGAGCAGAGCTGGTTTTCTTCATATTCCTCTACTCTGCTCTCCAATATTTTCTCTACCAGCCCCCGAATAAATGCTTCATGGGCTGTTCCTCAGTATTATCATGGTAACCCAAGCCTCCCGGAAATCTCTTTTTCGAGCTGAATCCATTTAGAGTTCCTCCTCTAGGGGCTCAGCTTTAAATCCAGCTAATAAGGTAAACTAAGGCCTGCTGAGGTGTTAATGAGGGTTAATGAGTTTGACTTACTGAGGCCCAGCTTGTGGTGATAACGGTTAACTGCTACAAAATTATTTGATGGCACAGTTTGCCCCTTCTCCTCTTCCTTCCCCATTCCCACTGGCCTGCTATAATTCACAAAATGTCCAGCTTGAGTCATTTCTTTGGGCTAATAAGCTAGTGAGGGGCCTAAAGTTATGTGCTTAAGTAGGGACACACTGAAGAACAAGGAGATCTGAGAGGCCCCTTGTTTCTGACAAAAGCCGGCCAGTTAGGTTTTCATGGGCATGATGATTTAGGGTGGGAAGAAGAGAACATGGGAGGTATCCCCTTTGTAGTTAAGAAAGGGACTTAATTTGGAAGCACCTGGGTGGCTCAGTCTGTGAAGCAAAAGACTCTTGATTTTGGCTCAGGTCATGATCTCGTGGTTCGTGAATTTGAGCCCTGTGTTCGGCTCCATGCTGACACCATGGAGCCTGCTTGAGATTCTCTCCCTCCCTCTCTGCCTCTTCTCCACTCTTTCTTTTTCTGTCTCAAAATAAACAGATAAATATATAAGCTTCAAAAAAAAAAAAAAAGGAGAGAAAGGAACTCATTTTCCCCTGAATATCATGCCCGTCTAAAGAACTCCTATCAGATCTGGAACATTTGCAAAGTATCCTCCCCCAGGGCATCCGCTCCTGTGAAATATTTGGAATAACTAAGAGTGTAGCTTGTTAACTGGGCTGTTAAAATCCAAGTGTGTTTTCTACTCCTGGATATTGGAAGATCTTCCTTCCTAAATCAATTGTGTGCTGAGCCTCGGACTTGCTCTTTTGTCCCGAGTTGCCGTCCACCTAGATGTGTCTGTAAAGCAAGTTGGTGTATTCATGATCCTGACTACTTTGTTCTGTAAAGCCCAGAAAATTCTTGGATGGCTTTCCGAAACTGCAGTTTTGGGTCCAGATGCCTCCCGACGAGGCAAATTGTCCACCCACCGTGTTCATCTCTGTGGAGGCTTTGTTGTGTGGAAATAAATGATCGCCACCCACGTGAGAACAAAAGCTATTCATTCAGAGCTCTACCAAGGGAGTCAGCCACCGTCACTTGTGTTTTGGCAGCGACTCAGGCAGGCAGAGAGGTGGGAAGGCTTTATCTCGGAAAAAGAGGAAGGCTTCAGGGGTGTCCCGATGGCTCGCACGGTGAAGCCAGAGGTGGCTGACTAGAAGTGGGGCATCTCAGGTGGTTATTTAGGGGGGGCGTGTCTGGCTTGCTCTCATTGGTCCTAACTCAGAAGTAGGGACAAAAATTAGGGAAACCGTCAGTCATTTAGTCAAGTCTTGGCCATTTCAGGCCAATTATTCTAGGAGTTACAAGTCCGATTATAGACAGTAGGCAGGCTTTTGGGCCCGGTTACTGGGTATAATGTGCTGGTTTCCCTCACTGCTCGCTGCACGTTATGGGCCAGAGTTCAATTTTTATATAGATGGTCTGGCCATCTGTCCATTAGCCATTCATTCTCTCAGTCGAGAGGTACAACGCTTCATAGCTCTTTGTGTGAATGAAGTTATCTGATGATTTTCCATACACTGCACGCGGACTTTGGGAAATAGTTTCTTTAAGAAACTCTGAAGTGGTTGCTGTGCTGTGTTGCCAGGATCCCTCTTCAGGAGGGGAGGACTCACTCCACTAGGTGCCCTCGGGCGTCAGGGACTTGCTCTCTCCTCAAGGAGCTGACTTGCTCAAGGTAGTGCCTTTTCCCCACGGGTGGCCAATAGCCAATGACCGGTCAGTGCAGGGGCCATAGCGGCCTGGACCCCTCATCCCAAGTTGTGACAACTTTCCAGCTTCTGGGCTCCCGTTACGCTCTACCGAGACCTTGGCTGGGACGGCACCATGCCTCGCCTTCTCCGTCTGCCCAGCTCTGCTGCCCTTTCTTGGCCGAGCGAGCACTTCAGGGTAATCTTCCTGTTTGGTAATCTCCACCTCCGTCTGCCTCCCCGGGGATAGTACCTATAACAATCCCTCCTTCTCTTCTCCTGATTTGAGGGTACCATCTGCTTCCTGCTGGGACCATGACTGACTGACACAGGTTATGACATTTACTATTTATTCGTTAAGTGCAGGTTTATGATTCACGACAGGATTTTGTTGTTGTTGTTGTTGTTAATGTTAGTTTTTCACATAGACCAGGGCCCGTGGGGTTAGTTTTTGTGAATTGGGGTGTGTGTAACAGGTTTTTAATTTTGAGAGAGAGAGAGAGAGAGAGAGAGAGAGAGAGAGGGAAAGCATGAGCAGGGCAGGGGCAGAGAGAGAGGGAGAAAGAACCCCAAGCAGACTCTGCGCTGTCAGGGAGGAGCCCGATGCAGGGCTCCATCCCACCATTGTGAGATCATGACCCGAGCCGAAATCCAGAGTCAAAGGCTTAACCGACTGAGCCACCCAGGCGCCCCTAATTTTTCTTTCTTTCTTTCTTTCTTTCTTTCTTTCTTTCTTTCTTTTTCTTTCTTTCTTTCTTTCTTTCTTTCTTTCTTTCTTTCTTTCTTAAGAGAATTGTTATTTATTTTTTTGAAGTTTATTTATTTAGAGAGCAAGCACACACAAGTAGGGGAAGGGCAGAGAGAGGGAGGATGGAGAGAGGGTCCCAAGCAGGCTTTGCACTTGTGCATAGACTGATGCGGGGCCTGAAGTCACAAACTGCGAGATCATGACCTGAGCCGAAGTCAGATGCTTAACCCACTGAGTCACCCAGGTGCCCCCTAATTTCTTTTTTAATCACATTTTCTGGTCTGTCAGATTTACACACGCACACACACACACACACACACTCCTTATCATGCCCGATGTATATATACATCTAGGATTCAGAATTTAATGGAAGTTTGTTACTACACAGAGAAGGGACAGATGTGGCATGTGTTGGTTTAGACTTGTATGAAGATGATCAGAGGAAATGACAGAACAGCTCATCTGTTGCCAGATTATAAATCTTTCGCATGATGTCCGACATAACTACCCTGTAAGAACATGTACCAAGAATCTCTGCGGTTCAGATTATGGCAATTTTGACAAACATTGGGCTCTCCTGGCTCTTGAGCCAAGTTCAGCACCCCCAAGACAACACCATCCTAGGGAAGAAAGTGGGATCCGTGTGCAGGTGCGGTGAAAAACATGTCCACGTGCAACTTCCTTGTGCTGTGGAAAGTTCTTTTTCTGCAGAATTTCTGTGAGAGGTAGAATTGTAACACAGAGCTTTATTTATTTACTTATTTATTTTTAAATGTTTAGTTTTCAGAGGGGTTGGTGTGTGCGTGGGGCAGGGGCAGAGAGAGAGAGGCGGGGACAGAGGATCTGAAGCAGGCTTTGTGCTGACAGCAGCGAGCCTGATGCGGGGCTTGAACTCACCCACCGTGAGATCATGACCTGAGCTGAAGTCTGACACTCAACCAACTGAGCCACCCAGATGCCCCTAGCACACAGCTTTAAAGCATGGGCCCTGGAACCAGACTGCCTTGGATCAAATCTGCCTTTTGCCATTCACCTGCTGTGTGGCCTTGGGCAACTACTTAACTTCTCTGTGCCTCACTTTCCTCATTTGTTCAGTGGAGAAGATGGTAAGATTTGATCAGGTAGTTGTGCTGAATAAACAAGTTAATCTAAATGAAGAATTTAGGATTGTGCCTGGCATGTAGTAAGCATCATGTAACTACTTATGAAGTCAGTTTCATTGTTTTCCATGTAGAATTTAAGAATTCTTGTGTGGTTAGATCTGTTTACATTTTCCTGTTTATTTTTTTCCATTAGGAAAGAAATCACAGAGGAAGACCAAACAAAAAGACTTTCCAACCCTAATATGATAGCCTTCACCTATATTTTTCTCTTGCACATTTCTTTTCAATCATGAAAAATGTGGGGCACCTGGGTGGCTCAGTCAGTTAAGCGTCTGACTTCAGCTCAGGTCATGATCTCAGGGTTTGTGAGTTCAAGCCCCAAGTCTGGCTCTGTGCTGATCGTGCAGAGCCTGCTTGGGATTCTCTCTCTTTCCCTCTCTCTCTGCCCTTTCCCCCACTTGGGTGTGCCTGCTCTCTAAATACATAAACTTTATTTATTTGTTTGTTTATTTTTTAAATAGAGGGTTCCTGGGTTTTTTTTTTGTGTGTGTGTGTGTTTTAGTGTTTTATTTATTTTTGAGAGATAGACAGAACACGAGTGGGGGAGGGACAGAGAGAGAGGGAGACCCAGAATCTGAAGCAGGCTCCAGGCTCCCAGCTGTCAGCACAGAGCCTGACGCGGGGCTCAAACCCATCAACTGTGAGATCATGACCTGAGCTGAAGTCGGACACTTAACCAACTGAGCCACCCAGGTGCCCCAAAACTTTAAAAAAAATAATGAAAAATGTGTTACGGCTGAAAAAATAAGAAAGTTTAAAGACAAGAAATATGTACTTCATTTCCTTCCAGTCTATCAGGCAGAGTTTTAATATTCATAACATGTAAAGAGTACTATAAATCAATAAAAAGACAAAGTACCTACTAGACATATGGGCAAAGTATATATACAGGCAATTTACGGAAGAAGTATGAACAACCCAGTAAACATGAAAAGATGAGTCACCTTACCAGTAATGCAAAAGTGCAAATTAAAACTAAGATCCTTTGCCATCTATTATTTTGGCAATAATAGGGAAATGAGCAAACTAGATTCCTTTATTCCTAAACAAATTCCCACCCCCATCTTTACCCCATGCTATCGCTAGTATTTTGGAAGCTCTTCATGTTCTGTCCATGCTAGGGCTTGCTATTCAGTTGAAATAAGGTTTTTTTTGTTTTGTTTTTTTTTTTGGTTATGAAGTAATGTTTTTCTATCAACATTTAAAATTTCAATATCCGTAATCTACCCCCTCCCCCCCCATCTTTTGTTTTCTGTCTTGACTCTCTCAACATCTTTTTGCTGAATTCATGCTTGCCGTGGAAGATGGAGTGGAGGATTCTTCCAGTACTTTCTTCAACTGTGTCCATTTATTTGTATTGCTGTAAATTGTGCTTTCACTTTCTAAGAGCTGATTTCGTCTTTCTCATAGCCATCTTTTGCTTTTCTGGGTTCGCTTTTCTCTTGAATCTCCTGAGCTGCGGCTGCCATTTGGAAGTTCGGATTTTAAGATAGCCCCTCATGTTTCAGATAAACCTCGCTTTTTTCTTCAACCACGCGAGTAGGTTCTATTACCTGCAATCAAAATAATGCCTAACTAGGACAGGAGTCTTACTGAAAACTCGAGGTGGGAGAGATCGCATCTAGTTAGTTGAATCAGCAAAGGCTTTATGAGGAAGTTTGTAACATTTATGTTTCCGGAAGCTTTTGTTATCACCTACCGAGAATGGGTAAAGTGTTCCTGGTTGAAGGAGGAACAGTAACAGAAGCAAGTCAGTAAAAAGCGTAAGAAGCATTCTGATTTGGCTGGCTCCCAGGATAGAGGGGCCAGTGTGCAAGCTGCAAAGGTGTTTTGGAGATACCATATGGAGGCCCTTGAATGCCGGGGACAGATTTTGAAACGAGTCTGACATTGAGGAGCTATGAAAAGGGTTTGACCAAGAGCAGTGGCATAATTGAAGAGGCTGTTTGTAAGAAATCATCTGGGCACAGTATGCAGATTGGGATGGAGTGGTGACTTAGAGCAGGGCAAGTCCGGGAGACTGTTGAATTAACTCCCAGTGTAATGAAGGTCTGAATGTGGGGAAATGGAAATATTTCACATTCTAGGCAGGATTTGGGTATGGTTGTGTTTTTATGTTCTAAGGCTCAAGCATTCACGGATAATAGTGATAAAATGCAGCATGGCCAAAAATGTAACCCTTGGGGTGCCTCGGTAGCTCAGTCAGTTGAGCGTCTGACTTGGGCTTAGGTCGTGATCTCTGTGCTCTTGAGTTCGAGCCCCCAGTCAGGCTTTGTGCTGACAGCTCAGAGCCTGGAGCCTGCTTCGGATTCTGTATCCCTCTCTCTCTGCCCCTCCCCCACTTGCGCGTGCGCGCGCGCGCGCGCGCGCGCGCGCGCTCTCTCTCTCTCTCAAAATCAGTAAATAAAAAACTTAAGAAAATATTTTAAGTGGAGTAAAGGGTGAGTTCGTTTTTGATGTAGCAAGAGTTACATTTTTAAATTCTTTTAATTTTTATTTATTTTTGAGGGAGAGAAACAGAGAGAGAGAGGGAGAGAGGGAGAGAGAATTAGCAGGGGAGGGGCAGAGAGGGGGAGACAGAATCCCAAGCAAGGTCCCTGCTGTTGGAACCCGATATGGGGGTGGGGGCTCGAACTCACGAACCATGAGATCATGACCTCAGCTGAAACCAAGAGTTGGAGGCTAACTGACTGAGCCACCCAGACACCCGTACCCCCCTTAAAATATTAATCGAACAGTTTCTCACGGTATTTCAACCAATGACATTGACAATGTGTATGAAATTAGTATTGCATCCTTTGATAGATCTTCGAAGAACTCAATCTTTAGAAATGTGTTTCTGAAAACGAATTCCTCATTTTTCCTCGAGAGTCCTCAGCTAAGCAGTCTCTTACTTTTAGCATGTTCCAGAATAATTGTATTGATCTTGCTCCTTGAGTCGTTTCTGGGAAAATCTGCACTCTGAAGCTTTTCTTAACTTCAGAGACCCAGGGGAAAGGGGGGGCTGGCCCCTCCCAATACAGCCAGTAAGCTCAGGAATGCTGAGGTGAGAATAGGACAAAAGAGTTTAATTTGCTTTGGTAATAGCACATCAACCTGAATTTGTTTTCCCTCCTGGGACTATGGATCAGTACTGCAGGAGCTCGAGGTGAGAATGGGGAGGATACATAGATTTTCCGAGTACAGTGGATTCCGTGGTATGCTGTTCTGATCTGTCTCCTCATCAGTCCAGGACTTTGAAGTGCTGATTCTCTGCTTCTGGGAGTGCTGTCAGCTCTTTCTGGGAATTGCCCTTGGTTGTTAACATTGCCTTGCTTTGCCCGTCTGGCTTAGTCTGTAGAGCGTGCGATTCTTGATCATGGGGTCTCGAATTCAAGCCCCGCGTTGGGTGTAGAGTTTACTTAGAGAAAAACTGCCTTGCTCAAGGTCAGACCTTCCTTTGGGGGGCTGAGTGGCTAGACTGTATCCAGTGGATGGTCTGTTTGGGGGTATAAAGGCCCAGGTCATCAGCCCAACTTGGGACAACCTTGAAAGGTCAGCCCAGCTTTAGGGCTCCTTCTGGAATTGGCTGAGACATTCTGTAGGAGTTTCCTGTTACTGAGTATAACAAATTAACATACATTTAAGGGCTTAAAGCAACATCGATTTGTTAATGTACAGTTCTGGAGGTCAGACGTCTGAAATGGATCTCACGGGGCTCCAATTAAGGTGTCAGCAAGGCCGTGTTCCTTCTGGAGGCTTTTGGGGAGAATCCACTCCCTTGCATGTTTCAGCTTCTGGAGGCCATTGTGGTCCTTGGCTCATGACCCCTTCTTCCATCTTCCTAGCCAGCCATGTAGCATCTTCTCTCTTCTCTGACCTCTGCTTCCATTCTTACTCTCTGACTCTGACCCGCCTGCCTCCATCTTTTCCTTAGAAGGATCCATGTGACTACATTGGGCCCATCTGGATCATCCAGGCTGATCGTCCCATCTGAAGACCCTTTACTTAATCACAACTTCTAAAGTCCCTTCTGCCATCTAAGGTGATATTCATCGGGTCTAGGGATTAGGACATGGATAACTTTGGGGGAAGGGTCTTTATTCTGCCCGCCACACCTTTGCTGTGGCTGCATCACAGACTGACTTCTCCTTCTGCCCGGTACTACTGCCCTGCATCCCCCGCAGGTGTCGATCCTAAGAGTACTTCTAGTAAACTTCCTTGCATATAAATATCCATCTTATAGTGTATTCCTGGGTGGACCCAATCTGTTGCACAGAGAAATAGAGTAGCTTAGGAGAAGGGTCTGGGCAAGGAACTCTGCACTTCTGGTGGGGTTAAATTATAGGTACTCGGTTTTGTTTTTAAGTTTGTTTATTTTTGAGAGAGTGCAAGTGGGAGAGCGACAGAGAGAGGGGGACAGAGGATCCGAAGTGGGTTTGTGGTGACAGCGTGACAGCAGCGAGCCCACCATGGTGCTCCAACTCGTGAACTGCAAGATCACGACCTAAGCGGAAGGCAGACGCTCAACCGACTGAGCCACCCAGGTGCCCCAGAGTGTAAGTACTTCTGAGAGCCTTGGCTGACCAGAGGCGAACTTGGAATTCCTTTGGATAGTACCCTGTCTTTACTCCCTAATGTAACATTCCATAAGTTTAGGGGCTTCGATCCTATATTAAAAGTGAGGGGTTCTGTGCTCACTTCGGCAACACATATACTGAAAGCAAGGGACTCAGCTTCTCCTTGGCTTTCTCATATAAGAGATCCTCCCATGTAATGCTGAGCAGAAATGTCAGGGGTGTCAAAGGGTAAAGTAGACAGGAGGCGTGTCTCAGGTAGGGCTTCCTGAGCAGCAGATTTGAAGAGGAGGGTAAGTCTACAGAAGGTTTCTTAGGAAATACCGTAGTGTGAACACTTAGGGAGGAGGGGAGGAAGTAGATTTGGGCAGAGGGAGAAATTGGGTTCCAGTGTAGTCTCGATCAGCAATTTAGACAGTCCTGGGGGGTAGCTCTGGAGCTGGGATGGTCCTTTAAAGGGGTCCCAAGTCGGACACCCCTGCCTTGGCTAATCACTGCAAGCGATCTGCCTTCAACGAGGGGAGGGAAAACTGCCAAACTGGTGTGACAAAGTGGCTGTATGATTTTGCACTGCGATGAGACCCAATATGGGAGTTCTAGTCACTCCACATCCTCATCAACGCTTGGTTTTGTCAGTTGTTATTATGCTTATTATTATTTTTTAGCCATTCTTTTTATTTTTATTTTTTTAAAGTTTATTTATTTTTAAGAGAGACAGAGTGTGAGTGGGGGAGGGCCAGAGAGATAGGGAGACCAAAATCGGAAGCTCTGAGCCATCAGCACAGAGCCCGATGCAGGGCTCGAACCACGAACCGTGAGAACATGACCTGAGTGGAAGTCAGATGCTTAACTGACTGAGCCACCCAGGCGCCCCCCGATTCTTTTTTTTTTTTTTATGTTTATTTATTTTTGAGAGAGACAGAGCATGAGCAGGGGAGGGAGGGGCAGATTGAGAGAGGGAGACACAGAATCCGAAGAAGGCTCCAAGCTCTGAGCTGTCAGCACAGAGCCTGATCCAGGGCTTGAACTCAGGAACCGTGTGATCACGAGCTGAGCCAAAGTTGGAAGTTGGACACTTAACCAACTGAGCCAGCCACGTATCCTCTTATTAGACATTCGTGAGGGTGTGTATCTCACTGTGGTTTTAATTTGCATTTCCACAATGACTAATGGGTGTTGAACATCTTTTTTTGGTGCCTGTTCGCTATCCATATTTCGTTGGTGAGGTGTCTTCACATCTTCTACTCATTGTTATTGTTGAATTTGAGTACAGGTCTTTTATCAGATATGTTTGCAATATTTTCTTAAGTCTGTTACTTGTCTCTTCAAGTGGTCTTTTTTTTTTTTTTTTTTTTTGTGAGAATAAATGAGAATTGGGCACCCACGAGGCTCAGTCGGTTAAGCATCCGACTTTGGCTCAAGTCATGATCTCACGGACTGCAAGTTCCAGTCCCGCATCTCTCTTACTACTGTCAGTGGGGAGCCCGATTTAGATCCTTTGTCTCACTCTCTCTGTGGCCCCCCTCCCCCCACTATCATGTGTTCTCTCTCTCTCTCTCTCTCTCTCTCAAAAGTAAATAAACAGTCTAAAAAAAAGAAGAATAAATTTTCACAATCTGAGCTCAGTGCCTAGGTTTTGAGCATGGAACAAGCAAAGAAGGACCAAGGTGGGAAAAGCTGGAGTGGCATAGCTGTGCATCCAAGGACCACGGTCAGGAAGATTGACCAGTTTTTGTAAGACACATTTTTCTGTGCTTCAGTTACTTGTGCTTCATGGCGCTGATGTAGAATTACCAAAAATAAATACAGCAAATTATACCAAGCTTGATTGGGAAACCTTGAGTTCCCTCCTACTGGGGAGATTCCTGCCAGTAGAAATAGCACTCATGCAATGCTAATTATACAAAACAGTTGCTTACTCTGTATGTAGTAAGGTGTAAATGAGAAGATGGTACTCAATAAATAAAATCAACTGTAAAGAGAGAAGCTGCTGGTCCAAAGAGGCCTAGTCTGTTTTGGCAAGAGCCTGGGGGAACCCACCTATGTTGCTTGAAAGCAGCACCTAAGACACAAGGCCTTCGGTGCGGGTGGTTTATTTGGGCTGTGATCTCAGGCAGTAAGAGTGGGACCTGCAAGGAGAATAAGCTGTTTGAAAACGTAGTGGGTGATGTCACTGCTATGGCCTAGCTCTCGTGTATTGACTCCGTTTGCCCAAACCCCAGCTTCTGTGTGTTTTGCTCTTAGTGATTCATATCTACAGCCTCCTTTATAGAAGTACACTTGAACTATTAGAGTTGCCTTGTCTAGAGACATTGAGAGCAAGGAATGCCTGGGGGTTTGTCTTCCCAGTGCCCAAGGGCAGCCCATAGCCAATGGCTGATGGCTGTATAGGACAGCAGTAGGCCAGCTCCCTTACCATGAAGTGGGCCAAACAGGTATGACTGAAATCCCAGAGTTACCCAAGGCTGGGATTCACCTAAAATCTCCCTCTTGGTTTGTTTCTTCCCCAGCCCTGCTCTGCTTCCTTAACTCCCCGCCTCCTTCCTCCTGGGAGCACGTACTTCTGTAATAGATCACTCACACATGAATCTTCATCTCCGGGTCTGCTTCTGGGGACAGGACCAAAACGCAAGGATGCATTATTGAGGTGGCCCCTGTAGGGAACAGGACCATTACTCTGCCACGACGTCATGAGCATACAGTTCGACAGTTTGCGACAAGGCTTCGTATTTTGCCTTTCTAAGAATACGAATATTGAAAAAAATGTTTAGGGAATTATGGGAAACAAACAAAAAAATAGAAAAAAAGAATTATGGGAAACATCAGTCCTTTATAAAGCTTATTTCCTCTGTATTTTGCATTCTCAGTAGTGAGATACAAAACGAGACATTTCATTTTTCAACGTCTCGGTGTCTGCTTTCATTCCAAGGTTTTAGTGAAAACTAATTTACATGATAAGGTAAAAGCAGTATATAAAATCTTAAGAATATTTCAATTTTCCCAATCTTTTCTACATATATGATATTATACAAGGTGCCTCTAAGTGAAAGAGTAACAGGAATAATGAGTTGCCATATTATGGAATTTAGTAAATCCATTAAAAATATTTTTTTAATATTTATTTATTTTGAGAGAGAGAGAGAGAGAGTGCACATGCACATGTGCGCAGGGGAGGGGCAGAGAGAGAGGGAGACAGAATCCCAAGCAGAATCTGCACTATCAGCGCAGAGCCCCACATGGGATTCAATCCCAGGAACTGTGAGATCATGACTTGAGCTGAAATCAAGAGTTGGAGGCTTAATCAACTGAGCCACCCAGGCACCCCCAAGAAATTTTTTTTTGTTTTATTTATATAATTAATCTCTATACCCAAAATGGGGGTTGAACTCACAACACCAAGATCAAGAGACGCATGCTCTTTCAATTGAGCCAGCCAGGTGCCCCATAGTAAAGCCTTTTGTACATTCTTCCCAGAAAATGAGAAAATTGAATGACTGAATTGCCTGTATAACAAATGCATGTGCAAATCACATGCTATACAAGGCACCTGCCTGGCCCAGTTGGTAGAGTATACGACCCTTGATCTTGGGGTTATAGGTTCGAGCCCCACATTGGATGTAGAGATTACTTTAAAAAAATCACATGCTTTCCCATGCCTTTTCAAGCTATTTGAAGGAGGAGCTAATTATCAACTAATATATCAGTAACAGTGCTTTCTGATGATATAACCACTGTTTGACTTTAGCATATAGCTTGGATTGGAGTCACTTTGCTGGAATACATCTATTGGTATTCATTTACGTAACTAGGTGAACACGGTTTCTCAGTTCTTACCTCTATAAACAATATGAATTTACTGGAACCTTTTAGGATCCTGAGTCTATTATTTAGTTCATCTCATGAAAGGCTGATGGTGTGCCCGGGTGTGGTTTACTCTGGAGATTGCAGTAAAGAGCACCCCTATGCTATACATTTTATTTTTTTCATTTTTCTTTTCCTTACCAATTAGACAAGAAGGCTCGAGTTAGGTTGTATTTCTGCTATGTCTGGGCCACAGGGATGCTGTGGACCTGTTTACTCACGATTGCAAAGAAGCAGTAGAGAGTCCTTTTATGAAATTCTTCAGACAGAACCACATTAATGCTATCACTTGGAATTACTTGGAAAGACGCTTTCAATACGAGGCCACGTTGCGCGCCATATCATCAGGGATCTAATGAAAATTTAGTAATGTGTATATTTCCTTGATGGATTTTGAGTATCTGATTCTCTTAGCATCTTCAATTATACATTTTTTAGGAAAGCCATCTTTAAACATCCCATTCGTAATAACCAGTCCTACATAAATAGATTTTATGTATCCAGATTGGGAGTTGGAATTTTCCAAGATTTTACTCACCCTTAACTGGTGCTTTTTGTTATACTTTGTACAAATGAGAGCTCATCAATATAACCATTGTATTCATTGTACTTGTTAATATCTTAACGCTATGAAAGCCAGAACAAAACTAGTGAGCACTGCCTTGCTGTTCTAGTAAATTTTAATTTTGAGAAAATCTTGCAGTCATTGCAAAGAAAATGTGAAGAGTTAGGTTGATGGTGAACTAGACTGGTTGATTTTAAGTGCCCCTGAGAGACTGAAGAAGAGAGAAGGGAAAAAAATAATCATGCCAACATTTGACTCTGGAAAATAAGCAGCTTCATCATATATCAGTGCCTAAAATATGAGTGAACATAAGAATTGCAAATGAATTGGGGAGGAGAGAACTGTGTCTTCTTTCACTTGATTTTGTTTTGCATTGGGCTAAGGGATTTTTTTCCTACTACAAACTAACAATGAATTTCCAACTTTAAACTGTGGCAGGGGCGAGATTTACCCTGTTGCAAGTTGCAGTAATGAAATAGATGCTTTGTCGAAGATCCGCTTTTTTGGCCTCTTTTAAAATCCTGTAAGTGGAGTCTAATGAAGCTGATTAATTAGAAAAATGATAGTATTCATGGCAGAGAAATACCTTACCACAAACATATACTTAATCCTGAAAGCATAATGCCGTGTGTGTCCATATGCTCAGGTTCTGGAGTCCTTCGGTTTTACCTTCAGGTGAGGAGCCAGATCCTGCCGGATTAAATGAGCAAGTCTTGGGTTGTTGACCTACATGGTTTGATTTATGGAATGAATAGTCCTCTGTAATTCTCTACGCTGTGCTGCTTCCCAAGTGCTGATTCTTGGTTTTTATTTTATTTTTTAAAAGTTGTATTGAAAATTGCTTTTAATGCTTATTTATTTTTGAGAGAGAGACAGAGCATGAGTGGGGGAGGAGCAGAGGGAGAGGGAAGCACATGATCTGAAGCAGGTCCCAGGCTCTGAGCTGTCTGTATGGGGCCTGATGCGGGGCTCGAACTCATGAGCTGTGAGATCATGACCTGAGCTGAAGTCTGACGTTGAACCAACTGAGCCACCCAGGCACCCCCAAAATTTTATTTTATTAAAAAAAAATTTTTTTTAACGTTTATTTATTTTTGAGACAGAGAGAGACAGAGCATGAACGGGGGAGGGTCAGAGAGAGGGAGACACAGAATCTGAAACAGGCTCCAGGCTCTGAGCTGTCAGCACAGAGCCCGACGTGGGGCTCGAACTCACGGACCACGAGATCATGACCTGGGTCGAAGTCGGCCGCTTAACCGACTGAGCCACCCAGGCGCCCCCCCAAAATTTTATTTTTAAGTAATCTCTACACCCAACATGGGGCTGAAGCTCACAACCCCTAGATCGAGTGTCGGCATGCACCACTGACTGAGCCAGTCAGGTGTCCCTGATTCTTGCCTTTTTTTTTTTTTTAAAGAGAGAGAGTGGGGGAGGGGCAGAGAGAGAGGGAGACAGAGCATCTTAAGCAGGGTCCATGCTCAGCACAGAGCCCGACCCGGGGCTTGATCTCACAACCATGAGAACACGACCTGAGCCGAAATGAAGAGTTGGATGCTTAACCGACGGAGCCACCCAGGCGCTCCGATTCTTGCTTTTTAAACCAAAACTCCGTGGGAACTTCTACCTTGACAATTATTACTATGTCTTGGGATTTTTTTTCATCTACCTTTGTTGCGGATGCAAGCATGGTGTACCTCATCTGTCCCTTCGGTAGATGACCATGTGACTTAGGTGGAGGCAAATCTGAGTACAGAATCCAGCTCTTCTAAGTGTGTGACCTCAGGCAAGTCACTAGGATTTAGAGCTTGGATTTGGAGCTTTATGACCATCTACAAAGGATGTAATGTTCTTATTCACCCCTAATGTATCAGCTCTCTGAGTCCTAGAAGAGAGCTCTTGCTTTTTTTTTTTTTTTCTTTTTAAACGGAGGGACACACATACAAATACTTAGGAAAGTGAGATATGTACGCTACGAATACAGCCCTCTTTACATGGATGAATAAAGCAGCCCAAGGTCAATGTGAGCCACCTGGCATTTGTCCCTGTACTCTGGTTACTCAATTTTAACTGATTCACATGCTAAAGAATGCAGGGTTATCTCTCGTATTTTTCACCTTGAGTAAATCTAGATAACAATGTGAGATGAAAAACGATGGTACACCTAATGGCAAGCTTAAGGTGAAATTCCATGAGATAAGAAATGTCCTGTATGTGCGTATGTGAGTATCCGCTGGGCAGTGGGGAGAGAAAAAGTGAGAGACAACTTCGCATTCAGGGGGAGGACCACTAAGTTGTCAATATGGACCTGGGCAGAGACACTGGGGCATTTGTCTCGGGGTGGATGTGGCTCTTTAACCTTGTTGGAGGATGTTACCTTACCAGGGGATGCCAAGTTTCATCAAAACCCATGGCCAGGGGCGCTTGGGTGGCTCAGTCGCTTAAGCATCTGACTTCAGTTCAGGTCATGATCTCATGGTTCCTGAGTTTGAGCTCCACGTCGGGCTCTGCTCTGACAACAAAGAGCCTGCTTTGGATCGTCTGTTTCTCTCTCTCTGCCCCTCCCTCCCTCCCTCTCTTTCTCTATCTTTCTCAAAAATAAACATTAAAAAAAAACCCCACAGCCATCACCCTCCATCGAATCCAAACCCATCATAGTAGCCTCAGCAAGTTCAAAGACAGCATGGGTAAGAAATAACTTAAGCGGTAAAATGGCAAGCTTCCTGCTAAATTGTATCAGCAGTAGTCTGGGAAGTATATATGAGAATGAATTCTAAAGATACTAGACCGGAGAAGGTGAAGTGTAACTGGCTAAATCTACCTATTAATAGTTCTGGCCTCATCGGAAACTTGACGGTCTGGACCATCCAGACATATTTGTTTCCATGTATTACCTGAAACGGCTGGGGTGGTTGACTAAGACGAACAGTAGAGTGGCCTATAAGGTTGAGATGCCAGAAGTAGCCTGAAGGCACTCAGGGACTCAAAAATTGGAATGTTGGAGTGAATTTATTGTGTGTGCCCATTCCCCAACTTCTCCCACGGTATCCACTCACATGATGAAAATGACATACTCCCTCCCTTCTCCCCGCTGCCCTGAGAAATGCATGGGGTTAGGGGCTTGAGTACTCTGTCATAGCTATCTTGTTCAGGTTTGCAGTGATGGTTGGAGAGGCTGCCGTTGAGCTGGGCTTCCTCATTTCACTGGGAAGGATGGAATCTCCAAATGATAAAGGCCAAGGGGAGACATTTAACTATTGGAGATAAAATGGGCCCAATTACTGTTACAGGCAACAGAGCCAGAGTGGCATTTGGATGTTTTGTTGTAGGGATCTCTGGGGATGGCTAATTGATTTCGGTGTTCATAACTGAAAAACATTATCAGTTTATTGTCACAGTTCAGCTTCCTCAAGACCAAATCCTGAGACAAGATGTGCACTGGGAAATTTTCCTGGGGCGTGCTATTGGGATCAACAGCCATGATGGAGTGAAGGGATCAGAATAAAGGCGACGGAGAAGTTGAGCTGCGATGTGGTCACAACAGAGGCCGTAGCTAATCCTACAGTGTGCTCCGAAGCTCAGCTTCAGAGGGTTCTGATTTGGAGCAGTGTTACCTGGGCTTTATGCCTCTGTGGTGGCCAGTCATTGGATGGATATAGGCTGCTCCTAAAAGGGGGCATGATCTCAGGCAAGGCTGTTCTTTCTTCAGGCCTAGGCAAGCCTCAGAGAGGGAGTCAGTTGAGAACTGTTTGCTGTCAATACTTAACAACTAGGGGAATGAGTGCTTCGGTCTTAAAAGTTGGGATGGGTTTTTGAGAGATGCCCTCAAGTCCTCACAACACCTACTGAAGTACTATAGGACTTATATTATTGGAAGAGGGAGGGAATATCTAGGTCTAGCAAGGAGACCTGACTTGAATTTATCACAATGGGAATCATAGCCTCTCACCCTGTCTTCAGACCTGAGCCGGTCGCAGCTAGAGCCCCTTGAATAAAAGAGTACTGGGTCCCCTGGAAAGAGGATCCCTGTGACATAGTCCTAAGCATAGGTTGTAAATTTGCCTCAAAACTTTCCTCCAGGGGACTTGGAGCTGTTTATCGAGTGATCATGGACTGGGGAATAGGAAAACAGTCTTATTAGGGATTGCCAAGTAGAGGCTCACCTAGACCTGGAATTGTCAAATGTTCCTGTAGCTTACCAGTCAGATGGTCGTCAGAAGTTAGGTGTCAAATAGAGTTTTAGGCCGAGATTAGGGTTATTTCCCAAGTTCTGGAATTATCACTGGGATAGACAGTCTCAACATCTGGAAGAATCTCTACTTTGATTCCTGTATCCATAGAGTTGATTGTCATTATAGTAGGCATGGCCAAGTGAAATCACGTGGAACTCTTCTCCCCTATCACGATAATAAACCCAAAGCAGTATTACATTCCCAGGGCAACTGTAAATATTGGTGTCAACATGACAATTTCGAAAGATGGTGGGAAGGATGATTCCTATGACATTCCTACTTAATTTGACAATTTGTCTTCTTTTTTTTTTTTTTTAATTTTTTTTTAACGTTTATTTATTTTTGAGACAGAGAGAGACAGAGCATGAATGGGGGAGGGTCAGAGAGAGGGAGACACAGAATTGAAACAGGCTCCGGGCTCTGAGCTGTCAGCACAGGGGCCCGATGCGGGGCTCGAACTCACGGACCGCGAGATCGTGACCTGAGCCGAAGTCGGCGCTCAACCGACTGAGCCACCCAGGCGCCCCAACCATTTGTCTTCTGAAGAGGCCATCTGAGTCTTGGAGAATGGTTTCAGAGAATCACACAGTTTATTGGGTGTTGACTCATTTCATTAGTGGCTGCATATATAATCTTGTTCCTAGACTAGTCAACATAGTGTTTGGAATCTACCTGGGCAGGAGAAGCTTCTTCCTGACCTCTAAGGGAATACACAGCACCTTCCCCTTTTTACTCCGCAGACTAGCCAACTCTTTTGTAGCTTAATTCCGTGTATGAAATCTATCCTCTTGAAACATCTAGAGTGGTGTGGCAGGTTGAATTCCCTGGGAATCAAGATAAAAGAGACGTTAGCATGCAGGATATTTATTATATGCAGAGAGAGGGTGAATGGAGGCTTGGGCAGAGGGAGAAGTTGGTTTGTGGTGCAGTCTCAACCGAAGTCTCTGCCCGCCCCACCTGGAGCTCTGAAGCTGGGGTGGTCCTTCAGGGTGGCCTGAAGATGTAGGAAGAGTGGAGAAGACCTTTATTACTCATATGTTGAGCAGTTACTGGGTGGATGTGGGGAAGATCTTGGATAGGGGACTCTTTCTAGCTGAGGCAATCCCCAGGAGGGGCCTGAAAGCAGAGGACTATCTGCCATCGGTAGTCTCAGTAGCTGGAGAAGATCCTCCAGTCGTTAGGTGGGATGTAGATGATACACAAATCACAACCAGCACTAGAAGTGAGCAGTGGAACAAAGGAGGGTATTAGAGTGAAGGAGGCAGTGCAGACGATGATGTGATGCTCCCTCACATGGTCAGCTTCTCGTGGGTGACTGAAGAGTTTTGACCAGCTTCCACACTGGCCAGTGCCATGGCAGAAGGGGCATTTGTCCACTCAGATGGTCAGGTCTCTGTATTTCTCTTCTTTGCAAGCTCATATTATGCATAGCCAGAGGAAAAAAAGAGCAGCATTTATGCCCACACTTGTTACACATTTACTATGAGCTATATGATTGCATTAAGTGTTCTGTATGTTACGAAAATGATTTCAGAGGAAAAGCTTCCAAAACAGCTCGTTTATGGCTACAGTGAATGTCTCCTTTGCAGTTGCACTTGTCAAAACAGCCTGTCCCACATCCTCTCTCCCCGACCCCCGCTCTTCAGCTTTGCAGGGGAAGAAATAAGAGCTAATGAGAGAGAGAGCAAGAGAGAGAGCGAGTGAGCAGGGAAATGGAGTTTAGAAAAACAGTTGAAGAGACGCCTTGAAGACTTCTTGAAAGCAAGCTTGACCATCTTGCACCCTTTCTTAAAAATGCATGGAGATGATCCAATTAGTTGGAGAGCTGGATTTTTTTCCCCCACTGCATGTGTAAGAAGACGAACAGTGAGAAAACACTGGTTGGAGTCTTTGGAGCTGAATATCAAGAGAATTCCTCAAAAGAAGGAGATAATATTATGGATAATGGGAGGTAAGGGCATGAGGAATTTATCAGGAATGTTGCGACACATTTCAGTGATGCCGTGAGGGAAATTTACGAACAAGTGACTGGTAGAAAGAAAAACTCAGAATGAAGAATGATAGCGAATTTGCTGGTGCCTGAGCTGACAGGGGAATGGAGGAAGAAAAATAGTATGTGTGTAGAGTCTGTGTGAGACACAGTGGCTCGGAACCGGAGTGCCAGATGAAGCTGGCTGCTCCTGTGACATCACCGCATGGGCTCTGGGGAAGCCTCTCCCCCCGACCCTCCCATGCCGCCCCACCTGGTGTCTTTGAAATTTGCTGTTAGAAATGACTTTATTGTGTTTTTTTTCCTTGGAATTGTATTTTGTAGCCTACAGCATCTAGCGGGAGCCTGGGTGCTGGGATGTATTCTGGTAACACTTTCTGATTATTTTGAAAATGTGAATCCTCTTAGGAGTTGGAAACGTGACTTTTCATGCTTAGTGGGGAATAGCTACATGTGATAGATGCTTTCCTTAGCTGTTTGAGAGCCCTGAGCGTGCATCCGAGATGAGGGGCAGTTGGAAGAAGAGTGCCCCCCCCCAAAAAAAAGAGAGGGAGAGGGAGAGAGGAAAAGCCCATCAAATGGCCCCAAAAGATCTGCACTTCCTGTTTTCCAGTGCAGCTTCAGGCCATGGGAAGATGGTGTGGTGGAGTCAGTGTTGTGAGTTCAAATCCTGCCCTGAGCTTAACTTTCACAGTTAAATGTTACAGTATTTATAACCATAAAGCACAAGGTAAAAGTTAGAATATTTATAAGTATTTAACTGTAAATCACAAGTTAAAAGATGTTTTCAGTAGAAAATATCTTTCCTTCATTTGCACCATACTAATGGAGTACTGCTTTCATTTTAGTGTCCTCTTCCAATATTTGCTATTTTTTTAACAATGGTAGTTTTCTTAAGGTTTTTTAAAAAAAATTATTAATTTTGAGAGACAGAGCATGAACGGGGAGGTGCAGAGAGAGAGGGAGACAGAATCTGAAGCCGGCTCCAGGCCCCGAGCTGTCAGCACAGAGCCCCATGTGGGGCTCGAACTGAAAAACCAAGAGGTCATGACCTGAGCTGAAGTCGGATGCTTAACCAACTGAGCCATCCAGGTACTCCTGTTCATTTAAAAAAATTTTTTTTATTTTTATTAATTTTATTTTTTAAATTTACATCCAAATTAGTTAGCATATAGTGCAACAGTGATTTCAGGAGTAGATTCCTTAATGCCCCTTACCCATTTAGCCCATCCCCCTTCCCATAACCCTTACAGTAACCCTCTGTTTATTCTCTGTATTGAAGAGTTTCTTTTTATTTGCCCCCTCCCTGTTTTTATAGTATTTTTGCTTCCCTTCCTTTATGTTCATCTGTTCTGTGTCTTAAAGTCCTCATATGAGTGAAGTCATATGATATTTGTCTTTCTCTGATTGACTAATTTCGCTTAGCAGAATACCCTCCAGTTCCATCCATGTAGTTGCGAATGGCAAGATTTCATTCTTTTTGATTGCCGAGTACTACTCCTTTGTATGTATATACCACATCTTCTTTATCCATTCATCCATCGATGGGCATTTGCGCTCTTTCCATACTTTGGCTATTGTTGATCGTGCTACTATAAACATGGGGGTGCACGTGCCCCTTGGAAACAGCACACCTGTATCCCTTGGATAAATACTTAGTAGTGCAATTGCTGGGTTGTAGGGTAGTTCTATTTTTAATTTTTTGAGGAACCTCCCTACTGTTTTCCAGAGTGGCTGCACCACTTTGCATTCCCACCAACAGTGCCAAAGAGATCCTCTTTCTCCGCATCCTCGCCGACATCTGTTGTTGCCTGAGTTTTTCACGTTAGCCATTCTGACAGGTGTCAGGTGGTATCTCATGGGGTTTTGATTTGTATTTCCCTGATGATGAGTGATGTTGAGCATTTTGTCATGTGTCGGTTGGCCATCTGGATGTCTTCTTTGGAGAAGTGTCTACTCATGTCTTTTGCCCATTTCTTCACTGGATTCTTTGTTTTTTGGGTGTTGAGTTTGATAAGTTCTTTATAGATTTTGGATACTAACCCTTTATCTGATTTGTCGTTTGCAAATATCTTCTCCCAGTCTGTCAGTTGTCTTTTAGTTTTGCTGATTGTTTCCTTCGCTACGCAGAAGCTTTTTATTTTGATGAGGTCCCGATAGTTCATTTTTGCTTTTCTTTCCCTTGCCTCCAGAGACGTGTTGAGTAAGAAGTTGCTGCGGGCAAGATCAAAGAGGTTTTTGCCTCTTTCTCCTCGAGGATTTTGATGGCTTCTTGTCTTACATTGAGGTCTTTCATCCATTTTGAGTTTATTTTTGTGTCTGGTTTAATAAAGTGGTCCAGGTTCATTCTTCTGCCTGTCCCTGTCCAGTTTTCCCAGCACCACTTGCTGAAGAGACTGTCTTGATTCCATTGGAAATTCTTTCCTGCTTTGTCAAAGATTAGTTGGCCATACGTTTGTGGGTCCATTTCTGGGTTCTTTATTCTTTTCCATTACTCTGAGTGTCTGTTTTTGTGCCACATTTTTTTTTTAAGTTTATTTATTTGTGTTGAAAGAGACAGACAGCACAAGTGGGGGAGGGGCAGATAGAGAGGGAGCCAGAGAATCCCAAGCCGGCTCAGCTCTGTCAGCACTGAGCAGGACATGGGGCCGGAACTCACAATACCGTGAGATCATGACCTGAGCTGAAATCAAGAGTCAGACACTTAACCGAGTGAGCTACCCAGGCCCCCCCAATATTTGTTCTTATATATATAAAATTCTGTAGTTATAGGTTATTTCATGTTCTGATTTTTTTCACATAAAAATGTTTTCATGTTGGTACATACTGTTAATCAGTATAGTTTTTCTTGGGTTTCTGTGCCATGTTTTACCCCATTGTATTTCTTTTTGTTTTTTAATCTTTATTTAGTTTTGAGAGAGAGAGAGAGAGACAGAGTGTGAATGGAGGAAGGGCAAGGAGAGGGAGACACAGAATCCGAAGCAGGCTCCAGGCTCTGAGCTCTCAGCACAGAGCCCGATGCGGAGCTCGAACCCATGATTCCTGAGATCATGACCTGAGCTGAAGCCCCACCGACTGAGCCAGCCAGGTGTCCCTCCCCATTGTATTTGTATAGGACGGTTGTGCTGGTTTGTCATTTTCACACTCTAGAGCAGTCTCAGATTTGAGAAGAAGGACTGCTTGGTCAAAGGGTTATGACTGTTTAGACAGCTTTTAGTTATTGCTGGATTGCTTTCCAAAATGTTTGTGGCAATTTAAATATTCTCCCTCCTTTGCCAGTCTTGGGAGTTAACATTTTCCAGGATTCTATTCTTTTAATGGTGTAAAAAAAAATGTGACTTTACTCTTGTACCCTTTCTTTGAAGATTGGCAAGGTTTAATGGGTTCCACCCCCAGTTTGAACTTTTCTGAAAGTAAAAAGTGAAAAGAATATGTAACAAATTTACGATAGGTTCCAGGGAGAATATAGATTTCTGTATACCTTTATCTTCATGCACGAACTGGAAACCTCTTGCCACAGTGTTTTTATCATCTTCTCTCCCTTTATTTCTTTTTTTTTTTTAAAGACTTTACTTTTCAGTAATCTTTACACCCAGTGTGGGCCCCATACTCATAACCCCGAGATCAAAAGTCACATGCTGTACCAACTGATACAGCCAGGTACCCCAATTCTGTCTCTGTTTCTTTTTTTTTTTTTTACAACTTTATTTGTTTATTTAATGTTTATTTGTTTTTGAGAAAGAGATAGTGTGAGTGGGGGAGGTGCCGAGAGAGGGGGACAAGAGGATCCTACGCCGAGTCTGCGCTGATAGCCATGAGCCCGACACGGGGCTCACACTCACAAACTGCGACATTATGACCTGAGTTGAAGTCTGACGCTCAACCACCTGAGCCACCCAGACGCCCCTGTTTTTAAGTATTATTTTTGCTGAACCATTTGAGAACATGCTGAATACATTGTACCCCTTTCCCTATTAACAATATTGTATTATGTTGTATTTCCTTATTTTGATAATTATACCATCATTATGCAAAAATGCTTATTATTTTTAGGAAATACATTTAAGTTTTATGTAATCTCCAATTCATATTTCAGTTTCACAAATTGTTTCAAGAATATCTCGGCAAACAAAATTTCTTTCCTGTCCAGGAACCAAACAGTGGTAATGCATGCCCTTAGCCGAACATTTCAAAGCATTACATTAGCATTACATTACATTAGCATGAACATTTCAAAGCATTAGTAGTCTTTCATAACTCTGGCATTTTTCAAAGAATACAGGGCAGTTATTCTGTAGAATGCCCAGCAGTGATCAGGTAAACGTTTAACAAATGTCTGTCTGGAAAAGTCCTGCTATGTAGCATTTCCAGTTCTTACAGTGTATATATTCCCGTCATGGCTGACGTCAAGTTACCAATACCAAGGTGTTGCTGAACGTGCCATTGGAAAGAACCATGCATGGTCAGCTCTCCTGAGCTGTATGTGTGAGCCAAACTCTAGCACATCCCTGAATGTCCCTCAGTTTGGATTTGCTACTTGCTTTCTCACAAATAGAACAGGTTATGCTCTTCTGTTGGGAATGCCAATGACGTCATGTTATGTACTTTTCTCAGTACCTCAAGTCAGGAGGCATGTGATGTACATACATCCCACTTGTACTTATTATAGAGGGAGAAAAAAAAATCGATGTGTGTATCTAATGTAATTTCATTTCTTCCTCAACATATGAAATGAATGGAGGTGAGGATAAACGGATGTTCTGGTGGAAGCAGAGGAAGTCCTCTTCTCAATGTCCTGCTATCTTCACACTGGCCCTGAGAAGGCTCTGAGTTTCACAGTTTGAGAGTCACTGCCTTAAATGGAGGATGTGGGTTTGTTTTCAAAGGGCGTAGTATTCTGATTACTCCTGAAGGTTGTGCAATGTTAGTAGGAAGGATTGGTTCACTTATTAATATCGTGCATGTTCAGTGTGCCGACTTAAATGCACTAGTGGGACCCATTTTCATCTCTATCTAACTTAAAAAATATAGTTTTATAAATATATATATTTCTATGGATATATAGATAACATATATACATGTACACATATATACATACATGTATATAAATAACACACGTATCTATATGGATAAATTTGTTTTATTCGAGAGAGAGAACATGTGAGTTGGGGAGAAGGGCAGAAGAAGGGAGAGAGAATCTCAAGCAGGCTCCACACTTATGTGGAGTCCAACGTGGGGCTCGATCCCACAACCCCAGGATCATGACCTGAGCTGACATCAAGAGTTGGGCACTAAACCAACTGAGCCACCCAGGTGCCCAGAGAGACATTTTTTTAAGTAAACTCTACCCTCAATGTGGGGCTCAAACTTATGACCCTGAGATCAGTAATTGCACACTCTACCGACTGAACCAGCTGTGAGCCCCACAACTTAAATATATTTTTAATTAAAGAGATTTGCATATCAAAGTTTAGTGTCTCCTAATTTAATGATCTCATTCTTATTGCTTTAATAGTGATAGACTTAATTTGGCTGTGCGACAATAAATGTTACATAATTTACTGGCATCTGTCATCTGTGAAAGGAGAAAGACATTCTGCTCATAGGTTCCTGGGTCTATATGGGATGGGACATTAAAATTCCAAATTAGACTGTTCCCAAGGGGAGAGAGACTAGCCTAAGTCACCACAGAATAACTGCAAGACTGTCACCCTATACTCTCTGAGCCTTCTCTTCCTTAAGTTGGAAAATTTTTAAAGTTTATTTATGTAGTTAAGCATTTACTTATTTTGAGAGAAAGAGAGAGAGAGAGGCAGAGAGAGAGAGAGAGAGAGCATGCTCATGCCAGTGATAACAGGGAGAGAGAGAATCCCAAACAGACTCTGAGCTGTTAGCACGCAGGGAGTTCAACGGGGGCTTCTCCATCTCACGAACCTTGAGATCATGACCTGAGCCAAAAATCAACACTCGGCCACTCAACCAAATGAGCCACCCAGATGCCCCGGAAATCTTTTCTTTTCTTTCTTTTCTTTTCTTTCTTAAGATACCACGATTCCTCCAATTATTTCAAGAGTTAAAAAAATATTTTTTTAATTTTGATTTTAATTTTAGAGAGAGAGCTTGTGAGTGGGGGAAAGGGGAGAGAGAGAGAGAGAGAGGGAGAGAGAGAGAGAGAGAGAGAGAGAGAGAATCTCAACCCTGGGATTATGGCCTGAGCTGAAATCAAGAGTCGGTTTCTACCGACTAATCCACCCAGGTGCCCCTAATTTTTTGAACACTTTTAATGAAAAAGGAAACAAAAGGCAGATGGGGAAAAAAATAATGATAGTGTAGAACGTCTTATTTTGGGGGTAACTCTGTTTTATTGTGCTGAAATATTACATCAAATACAGCAGTTAAATCTTGAAAATGATTCTATCATATTTTCCTCTTACAGTAAGTATATCTTTATACTTCAGCAGATAAATAGAACTCCAGTGTTATAAATCTCATACAGTAGACTTTTCTTTCACATTATAGATTATTTATATATTTAGAAACAAATACTGAGATGGTAATGATAAACCCGAAAAAAAGCACATGCCTTTTTAATATTATGGGCGTTATTCCAGGATGCCAGAAGTGAGGTTGATGCGCGCGATTGGCTCTTCAGTTCTTCAAAGGTTCTGAAATGAAAGGAATAGTAAATTTTGGCTAAATACCAAGATTAAAACCAACTTTCAGCTCTCTCTAGCAGTTGGCCCATGCTGCAGCCTTTTAGAAGTGTTTTTTGGAATTACTTTTGAAATGCACTTTGGCTGAGAAAGCCGCCAAGGCCCTTGGCAGAACTGAAGCACCTTTGGTACCTAGTCGCAGTGCCCGCGTGCCAGACTTCGTCTTCCCTTGTTGCTGTTGATTGGATTTCATCTCCCCTTTCCCCCGGGAGAATATGCACATTTTTCAATGCCTTTTCGTTGTTCTCTATTTTAGGTGTGTTTCACACATTCCCTTTTTTAAAAATTAAAAAAAATTTTTTCAAATGTTTATTTATTTTTGCAAGAGGGAGAGAGAGTGCATGAGTGGGGTAGGGGCAGAGAGAGAGAGAGAGAGAGAGAGGGAGGGAGAGAAAGAATCCCAAGCAGGCTCCATCCATGCTGTCAGTGCCGAGCCCGATGCGGGGCTCAAACCCAGGAACCGTGAGATGATGGCCTGAGCCAAAGCCAGATGCTTAACCAACTGAGCCACCCAGGTGCCCCACACTTTTTTTTAAAGTTTATTTATTTACTTCTAGAGAGGGAGGGAAAGTGGGAGGGAGGGAGAGAGAGAGAGAGAGAGAGAACGAACTTTCATGGGGGCAAGGGGCAGAGAGAGAGGGAGAGAGAATTCCAAGTAGGCTCTGTGCTGTTCAGCACAGAACCCAAGGGGGAGCTCAATCTCTGTGCTGTTTAGTGCAGAGCCCAATGTGGGGCTCGATCTCGCCACTGTGAGATCATGACCTGAACCAAAATCAAGACTCTGCCACTTAACCGATTGAACCACCAGGTGCCACCCCCCTGCCCCGCCACCGCATATTCACTTTTTAAATGGAGTCCAAAAAAGAAAGAAGCCAAGGTTAGAACTGAGGACGGCATTAGATAACTTTGACAACTGTTCTAGCTCCCACTTTTGAGGGGTGGGTAGCTTGAGATACAAATGGAAGGCATGGAAACCCTGGTGGTTATTCTTGTTACATAGTTCTTCACAGTATCTTGAGGCCATAAAAGAAAACAAAAGCGAAAAATCAAGATCTAGAGCTACCAAAATTCTACAATATCTGAAGGCAGAGGCCATGTTTTCGGTTTCTTTTATGATTTAGGGCTGGACACATTAGTACGTAGACATTAGTACGTGGATAAGTACCAGCCATGTGAAACTAGACTCCAGCAATCCAGTCCTTTGGGTTTAGGCCAAGATTTACTGTGGTCTGAGTAGAACCAGGGAAGGGAAGCCCCACGTTTTTCATGTTTACCCTCTTCCATGTCCTCTGAGATGTTTTGGTGATTCATCACTAATTCTTCCAGCAAATCTGTATTGTCTTCTATATGGCACTTGCCATAAAGATATGACTAAGATAAATGTTATCTTTGCTTAAGGGTCTGGTTGTAGCTTAAGTTCTGGTCAACCTAACTTTGCTGTTTGGCCTAGATCGGACAGCCATGGGCAGAAGGCAAATCCAATCCTCTGATAGATTTTCTGGGACATGGTATTATGCACATGCTTGCAAACCCTCATATGTTTTTTCAAGGAACCCAAATTCCTTGGGATATAGAGCCCCAAATTAAGGTTCTTTTCATTTAAAATACATCTAAGTAAGATTACGAAATAATCCCGACTAATTTCAGTCTATATAAAGAGCAAGCAAATCTGGGAGAATTCTTTCTCAGGTTCTCCTCCTCCCTCTTCTTTCTCCCAACACCATACCCTCATTCTGAACACAGGAAACAAAAAAATGTTACCAGTAGCTCCAGGCAAAGAACAAACTGGGTCATTAGAGATTTTTACATCTTTCCCAGTTTTGTAAGTCTGTGGTCTTTTTTGGAAGAGCGTATTATGGAGAGATTGATCATGCATGCAAAAGGAAATGTTTGCAAAAATACATCACTGGTTTGTCTTTGCGGTAGCCATCAGATACATCTACAGAAGAATTTCGTAGATAAAATTTAATCCTCTTCTCCTATGAATATTTGTCTCCTTTGCTCCTTAGAGGATTTCTAGTGAATACCCATTTTTCATTGAACTGTAAGTTTTGGAAGCCATTATGCACATTAGAGGGATTATTTGGAAAAGAGCTACTTTGAATTAGTCAGAGCCCCAACAGGAAACAGATGACGCTCTTGAATTAGAATCACTGAAGGGGGGGATTAATAAGGGCACTGTTTCTAAGATGTGGATGTGATATAGGGGAACCATAAAAGATACTTCAGAAACCAAAGACTTTAGTGCTGGTACCTGTAAAGATGTTACAGTGTCCTGAAGGGAGTTGAGAAGGTACTCACTGGGACCCATAAGGGGAGAGTTTTGGAGAGACAGCTGCCTTTGATTGAGGAAGCCATTCAGTTCAAGGCAGACTGGCAGGGAGGGAATTAGGGAAATAAATAACCTGGTCTCAATTTTCTCTCTGATCTGTGGCAAGGGTCTTCATGAACCAAACCCCACTGGAAAGTAAAAGAGAAGGAAGACATTGATATAGTTTATACAGATCAGGCTTTGAAGGCAGAGAGCAGGATGGAGAACAGATTTGGAAGGACAAATGGAAGCTATCCTGGGGCACCTTCCTTGTTGGGGTTAGAAACCCCTTGAACATAGGGTGTAGCACAAAGAGATTACAAAGTTATCTATTTGCTTGAGCCATCCCTCCAACTTTAGATTTAGGTATGCCTCTACTGAGTCCCTGTTTAGCGTCAGAGTCTATTTGGTGTGAATAAAATAGACAAAAATTCCTACACTCATTGAGTAGGAATTGGTGGCCTATTGGCGCCATTTTTATTGGTGGCCATTTGTATTAGGAGTTGTTTAGTTGCAAGAGAAAGTCACTTAAGTTAGAGATTTTAAGGGCGCCTGGGTGGCTCAGTTGGTTAAGCAACTGGCTCTTGGTTTCCGCTCAGGTCATGATCTCACGGTTCATGGGTTTGAGCCCCGCATCCGCCTACACGGCAGTGCGGAGCTTGCTTGTGATTCTCTTCTCTCCTTTCTCTGCACTTCCCTCCTCCTCTCTCACTCTCAAAATAAATAAATAAAAACTTCGAAAAAGGAAATTTAAAAATGATTACGTGTAAGACATCCCCCTCAACTGTTATAAGTCCATCCGGCAACCACTCTGAGTTTTCTATTATACCTCTCTTCTTTCTCTTCTCTCTCACAATATCTCTATCTCTCTTCCCCTACCTCTTGTCCACCAGGAAAAAGTGGTTTTACTTTTTCTACATATCCCTCTGAATCTGTTCTCTCCTGTGTATCAGGCAGACTTCATGTTAAGGCTCTTTTTTCTGTTTCCCCATGTTTTCGATTTGTATGTATTTTGGTATCTACCGTTTCCTGTGATGTATATGAAAGTACTGTCTCAAGTGGTGGTGTTCATTCTCCTGTAGTCTACACTACCTTCACCGTAAAAATGGCTGTTCACGTGACAGATGGTCTTCTGTGCCATATCTAGTCACCCATTTGTCTATTCTCTAAAAATTCATTAGAATATTGAGCACCTTTTTGCATAAGAGGTCAAAAGAAAATTCCCGTGCAATGATGGACATTTTGTTCACTCAGGTAGGTATTGGGACTGGAGTCGTCTGGGCATATGATGAGCTATACGCTATTGGAAGAAGCGGCTAGCAGATGGAACAAAACAAAGTCAGAGCTCAAAGTCCTAGGCTATTTCCTGTTTGAAGCACAGTGCCCAAGAGATGGGAGCACAGACCAACTCATGTGCAGAGTGGTTGAAAAATGGTAGAAGGACTATTAATCTGGAATAAGAATCCAGGTTCTGCAGGAGGAGAAACTCTGAATCTCAGATTGTTCTGTACTCAGCAAGCACTTACCCAGAGTCTGCTCTTCCAGAGGTTCTACTCTAGCCAACCTGGTTCCTGCCCTCAAGTGGGTTTACTCATTTACGAAGGTGCAATAGGGAGTTGTCGATGGTTTCAGGGCCCACCCACATATTTGGATTTCCGACTTCATCTCTCCCACTTGCTGTGCATTTTCTTTAACATTTACATATGCTGAACACTTCCATTCTATTTTGAAACAATAGGTTCATGCGCCTTGTTTTCTAAGCATCACTTAATTTTCTTATTTATTTCACAAGGTATAACATTATATATACATGCACTGTGTGCCTTCAATGATCTACTCTGCCTTTTGCAGCAGTTTTGGGTGTAATGAGGGGGGAGGTATAATTGTAGTCTGTCCTTCCACATTTTTCTAGCCTCTGGTTTTGAGTAACCGCCATGGCCTAAACTTGCTGCTTGAGTTTACATTTGAATTTTTTTTAACGTTTATTCAATTATTTATTTATTTATTTATTTTGAGAGAGAAAGTGAGTGAGAGAGTAAGCCAGGGAGGGGCAGAGAGAGAGAGAGAGAAAGAGAGTGAAATCCCAAGTAAGCTCTGAGCTGTCATGGGGCTGAAACTCATGAACTGTGAGATCATGACCTGAGCCAAAACCGAGAGTCAGACACTTACCGACCTGAGCCACCCAGGTGCCCCTTGAGTTGACATTTGGAAAGAGAATTCCCTACATCTGATACAGTTCTGCATCTGGTGTGCAGTCTTAGATTTTCTGAGGAGTGTGTGGATTCAGTCTCCCTGGGCTGCATGGGTGCAGGTTGCAACGTCATTTCATTCTAGACTGGGTTTCCTACATTTGCAGTGTGCATAGAAGTTTGTATAGATCTTGTTAGAAATGCAGAAGTGTAGACATAGATCTTGGATTTATTAGTTTCCTAAGACTGCCATAACAAAGTATCTCAAACTGGGTGGCTTAAACAACAGAAATTTACTGTCTCACTATTCTGGAGGCTAGAAGTTTGAGATCAGTGGGTCGGCAGGGCCGTGCTCCCTCTGAGGGCACTAGCAAAGGATCATGTCAGATCTCTCTCTTAACTTCTGGTACTTCCTTGGCTTGTGGCAGCATAACTGCAGTCTTTACCTGGTGTTCTCCCTGGGTGAGTGTCTGTGGCCAAGTTTCTCCTTTTTATAAGTATACCGATCAAATTGGATTATGGGGCCTTCCATATTTTGACTTAAGAATTCAGTAGCTAAACGCATTTGAGATGATCCTATTTCCAAATAAGGTCGCATTCTAAGGTGTACAGGGAGCTGGAACTTCAACAATTGAATTTTGAGGGGGACAGAATTCAACCCATCAGAATGGATGGGTTACTAGGAAGTGGTATTTTTCATACGGTATTGGCAACTTGAGTTGACCCCCATCTTGGACTCCAGTAGCTTAATGCCAACCAGTTCTTTTTTTTTTTTTTTTAAGTTTATTTATTTTGAGAGAGAGAGAGAGAGAGAGAAAGAGATGGAGAAAGGGAATATCCCAAGCAGGCACTGCACTGTCCGTGCAGAGCCTGATGCAGGGCTTGAACCCATAAACTGCGAGATCACGACCTGAGCTGAAGTCCGCTGCTTAACCAACCGAGTCACCCAGGTGCCCTTAATGCCAACCAGTTCTAAGCAGATTTTGGTCCATTGCATACAGGGGCACCTGGATATACCTGTCCCCCTGCCCCATAGAGCGGCTCTTCTTCTTGCCCAAGCTACTCCAACCTGGTCGCATGGATTGCCTGTTACAGCTTACTCAGTGGTGACACACGAATAACTCAGAAGTATGGGGGAACTAATACCCCATGGGCAATGAGAGATAAAATCCAATGAATAAAATCTTCCTCTTTCATCATCAAGTGAATAGAGCTGAAACCCTTTGCACTATGGTCTTTGGGCATCTTGCCAAAACTGACCACCAATCACCAGTAGCAGTGGCCAACTTGCTCACTGCATCCTTATTTTGTTTTGTCCACCTTTCCTCTCATTTCTTCAATTCCTTATTCCTGCTCCTTGAGTTCACTTCCCAAATAAACTGCCTGTATCAAAACCTTTGTATAAGGTCACGTCTCCCATACACAAAGCCTCAGATCCAAGTTTCCCAGGTAATCCTGGTGGAAGTGATCCATGAACCAATCTTTGAGAAGTTTTCCAAAATTCTGTGCAAAAAAGAATGGGTTAACCTCCTATGTTAATGTATTTGTTTAGTAGGACATACCCCACACCACCTTCTTTCATTTATTCTGGAAAAATATGAGAGATCCTGAAGTTAGGAGCTATATGAGCAGAGGTCCAAAACTACAGTAAATCTCAAAATGAGAAGCAAAGCACCCACTGTGACAGATGCCAATAAGTGACCAGATACTATGGCTAGTACTGTCTGACCTCAGAAGACCTCTGGGTGTTGGTTCAGTGTGAGTCAATTCTCAAAGCCTTATTAACTCTGTGCACTGAGAAAATTTAGTTTGGGGCCCTTAAATCTGTGGGTCATACGTGGCCACCCCTTCATTAAGCAAGATCCTTTGGGGCTTTAGTAGTAGTCAAGAGGTGGGAAAGCCAGCAGGCTAAGAACCTGCAAGAGGTTAGGATGTGGTATTTCCCTGCTATATCCCATCTAAACAAGTCTTGTGCTGCTGAGAACCCTATCCCATTCTTAAAGCTTCATTTGAATAAACCACCAATCTATGATAGCCTTGAATTTGGCGGGGCAGATATTCTAACCTGGACTTTCTTAAGTTTATTTTTTATTTATTTTTGAGAGAGAGAGCATGAGCATGAGAGGGAGAGGGAGAGGGACAGAGAGAGTGGGAGAGAGACAATCCCAAGCAGACTCTGCACTGTCAGTACAGAGTCGGATGTGGGGCTTGACCTCGCCAGCTGTGAGATCATGACCTGAGCTGAAATCAAGAATTGGACACATAACTGACTGAGCCACCCAGGAGCCCCTAACATGGACTTCCCGTTTGCTACTTTCTCTTTGCTAAAGTCTCTATTTGGACTTTCTCTTTGCTACTTGGCTGACAGGAGGGCCAGTTCTGAGACTTGAATTGGCAATTTAAAAAGACAAACACTCACCAGAATGGCCAGCTCAGCAGAAAAGATGACAGCTCTATGTTCTGAGTATCATGATTTCAAATCCTGTCATGGTTGGTCGGTCCTATGTGCTCAGACACAGTGGGGGAAAAATATCCCTGGGGGGGGGGAAGAGAAATAATATTAACTAAGGAAGAGAAATGGAAAATTTATGTGTGTTTCTGTGTGTATAAAATGATAATCATTATCATTTAGTGTCCAGAAACATGGTTTGTGCATGGATGATTCAACATGGAAGAAGAGAGTGAATAAGAGAACATGATGAGGACAGACCAGCCAGGCTGTGGCCACCCAGTGACCCTACATCTACTGGTAATGAGGCTGGTCATCATGCTATCCATGTTGCGCTTGAAAGGTTTTGGACTTGGGGAGATTTGGGCTTATCCCACATCTCCCACATTTACCGTCTACGTACCGGCCAGTTACTTAACGTGTCTAGTAATAGCACCTTGCAGGGCAGTAACGATTAAATGAGAGAATGTATCAAAGGCACCCCAGCTAATTATTAGTACATAGTAGCCATTCAATAAATGGGATAAATTATAGTAATTGCTACACAAAAACTATTTTAGTGGACTGTAATTTAGCATATATGGATTACGTCTCAGGATTTTGTGTGCCGTCTTAGTTCCTGAAGTGACTTAGAGAACTGAGCCAGTAGTCACTGGGCATGGACCACAAGGGCAAGATAGAGGGAAAGTTGGTATGTATTTGAGGTGATCACATATATGCATTTGATATGTATACTTATAATGTGACATATACATGTACTTACATTTTTTATTTTTAAAAATCCTCATAAACCTGTTTCTCTTTATCTTGTTCTTTTTTTCATGATTGTAATATCTTCTCAGTTCAGTGAGGTGTATAGATGATTGTTCAGGGAGCAGAAATGTCAGTCAAAGGATCTGTTTCCTCTAATTGCTTTTTTCCTGTGTCTCTGCTGATCCTTGGCTGTCCGTTTACATCTATAAGAGGGACACTGAAAAGTTGATTGTAACACCAGTGGGAGATGTCAACTGTGAATATCCCTGTAGGTATCTGGCTGGGTCATATCTTTGGGGGAACTTTGATGAAGTTTTCTTGTTTCATTGGTTGTTTTCCTGAGCAAAGATGTTTTCAGTAGCTTTCCTGGAGGATAAAGGCATAATGACCAGTATTTCTGGGAGCAGATAGCGCAGAGGTCTGGGGAAAGCTCACCATCCAGTATTGACATTCTCAGTCTGTTTGCATCTTTACTCGACTGGCAGATGCCAGGTACAAAGACTCTACTTTTGGCCTTTCTAGAGAATACATCTCCAACATTGCTCTGAGGTGAATGGAGGAAGTTTCAAGGAGTGAAGGAATGGATCTGGGGACCTAATTGCTGCCCAAATAGATTTTATTTAAGCTCATCTTCCTTATTTCAGATCTTTGTTTTTCCCATCTCTCCTCACTTCTAGAAGTACCGAATGCTGCTACTGAGGATTTTGTTGTGCGAGTGGATGTACTTTGTGTTGTTTCCTCACTGCTGGCTCAAGATTAAGAGTTTGTGCACCCTAAAATCCTTTACCCTTGGTTGCCTGTCAGCTTTCCAGTTTCCAAAATATTATTACTGTTGTGGCCTCTTCTGTTTATCAGATCCTTGTGGTTTTGTGCCTTTAAGGTATTAAAGTGAGTTTCTTCAATCTATTATCTTTAGCTACTCTTGTATACTTGTTATGCTCTTGATTAAATCTACTTAGTTTAGGGATACCTGAGTGGCTCAGTTGTTTGAGTGTCTGACTCTTTGGTTTCAGCTCAAGTCATGATCGTACGGTTCACGGATCGAGCCCCTCATCAGGCTCTGCGCTGACAGCATGGAGCCTGCTTGGGATTCTTTCTCATTCTCTTGGCCCCTACTCCGCCCTCTGTCTCTCAAAATAAATAACTAAACATTAAAAAAATTTTTTTGAAGGTTTTATTTATTTTTGAGAGACAGAGAGAGACAGCGCTAGTGGGGGAAGGGCAGAGAGAGAGAGGGAGACACCGAATCTGAAACAGGCTCCAGGCTCTGAGCTGACAGCACAGAGCCCGACGTGGGGCTTGAACTCACGGACCGCGAGATCATGACCTGAGCCGAAGTCGGCCGCCTTACCGACTGAGCCACCCAGGCTCCCCAAACATTTTTTTAAAAGTCTGCTTAGTGTAGAAGTTTTATTTTTCGACCTTTACATAGTATTCAGCAAAGCAAGGTTGCACAACATGAAGACAGAGGAAGAATAACTGGGTCAAAAAGAAATGAAATGAATTTTGTGTCTTGAAATATCTATGGACTTGAACCTGGGCCTCAGGCCTGCCATGTCCATACTCCCATATGTAGTTAGAACATTTATGAGTGTTCCCTCTTGCAAGTTCTCCATGTGACGAGTTTAATGAAATATCAACCATTTTGTCTGGTGTTTCCCCTCAAGAATGTCCTAGAGAACAGTTAAGTTCATGCCCCAGAACGACTTCTTAAATTCTGCCCTCTAATAAACGTGAATATAATAACCGGGAAGAAAAAGGCATTGATAAATATATATGTGTGTATATATGTATGTGTATCCGTATACAGTAAAGCCTTAGATTGCGAGTGAGTTCTGTGAGTGTTCCGCAAGACGAGCAGACATTTGTAATCAATTTTAACTGGATAAACCAGCGATGTCTTGCAATACGAGTGGTACATGACGCCGAATGTCACATGGTCACAACTGAGCCAATGGTTCTTGAAATTTGCTTTGATACACGAGTTCTTTGGATTACAAGCATGTTTCTCGAATGCATTATGCTCACAAAGCAAGGTTTTACTGCAGAAGATATATTCTGGAGCCTGGTGTAGACTGTGCTCTCAATTCTTATTCCGCTTATTGGCCTAAACTGCAGTGGTCAGAAATAAGGCAAAGTCACATTACCTGATTGTGAACTTGGCTACGCAAGCTGACACTTACTCAGGCACGTGTGTTGTGGTCCCTTGGAAAACCTGCGATCCAGACCCTTCCTCTTCAGGATGTGCTGTCCCTGCTTCCTCTTCATACAGTACATTGAAAACTCAGAGGAAGACTGGGGAAAACGACCCCTTTTCCATCTATCCAGGGTTGCTGCCATTCCTTTCTGTTCCCACGGCCAGCCTGTCCTGTCTCCTCCTATTTCCTCACTTCCCTCCGGAAAAGAAAACAATGAAAAATATTGCAGATGTTTCTGAAACCCCACACTTCTAAGACTTGTTTACCAGTTTTCCTGTCGTTTAAGCCCTGTTGACTTCAGTTTTTCCATCTATGGTGTAAGGAGATAAACTATGACCTCTTCTGACCTTTAATAATTGTTCTGTATTTTCTTTTTCTTTTTTAAAAATTTTATTTATTTATTTTGAGAGAGAGAAAAGCACAAGTCAGGGAGGCGCAGAGAGAGAGGGAGAGAGAAAGCATCCCAAGCAGGGTCTGCCCTGCCAGCTCGAACCCATAAACCATGAGCTCATGACCTGAGCCGCAGTCGGATGCTTAACTGAATGAGCCACCCAGGCGCCCCTGTTCTCTGTTTTCTTGTACACCCAGAATATACCACAGAATGTCTATATAAATTCCATGTTGCAAACTAAATGGAGACGCACCTCGTCAGAAAAATCCTCTGATTAGATTTCACCGATAGGGAAGAGGGGAAATGCATTAATCAAGCAGAGAGAGGTGTTCCTTTTTCCTTCCATGAGGCATTGGCTGCTGCCTTTGGGAAAGTAAGTTATTTTAAATCGAAATGGGGATGAGCAATCTGTGACCAGACACATGGATTATCAGAGAGTTGTGCGAGGGCACAGGTAGTCGGAAAAGGAAGCAAGGAGTTGCTCTAGTCAGTCACCGAATGGCCTAGGTAAAGTAAGAGATTTGAGGTCAGGATGGGCAAGACTTCCCTTATCAGGTATAGGCATGGATCAGGAATAAGACGCAAGGGGGCTTTCTCTTCTCCCTGGAGGAACCTTTAGAAAGTTTGAGGGAAAGTAGAGGCATGGACCAGGACACCCAGCCTGCCAGCAGTTTGTAGTCTGGGAATAAGGCAGACCGGAACTGACCCTGATCTGAAAGCCAGGGAGCCAGGCTTCCAGTTCTCGTTCTACAACTAGCTGGGTGATTTGACCCGATGTAATGTTCAGACTTCTTCTCTGTAAGGTTAGCAGATTCAACTGCTGTTCTTGAAAACCGTATATTTTTAACATTTTTATAATTCTATAAAATGGAAAAGAAAAGGTTTCTTTGTATTAGTGAAAAGATCATTATTTTTTAGGTTGCTGCTGTTAATTGGTTGCTATATGTTAGGCATTGGATTTTGCATTTTAGATACATTAGAAGTTATAACTGAGATGGTTCTTTATCTGTAAACACTACGGATAAATATTGTAACAGATAACAAAGCCACGATTTGAACCCAGTCTACCAACCACTGGATTTAGAATTGTAGAATAGAGAGTACCTTAAATTAAAAGAGTATTCAAGGGGCGCCTGGGTGGCGCAGTCGGTTAAGCGTCCGACTTCAGCCAGGTCATGATCTCGCGGTCCGTGAGTTCGAGCCCCGCGTCAGGCTCTGGGCTGATGGCTTGGAGCCTGGGGCCTGTTTCCGATTCTGTGTCTCCCTCTCTCTCTGCCCCTCCCCCGTTCATGCTCTGTCTCTCTCTGTCCCAAAAATAAATAATAAAAACGTTGAAAAAAAAAATAAAAGAGTATTCAAGCCAATAATCCTTTTTAACACATGAGGAAACCGAAGAGTAGAATCTTTGTTCCAGTACTTCCTTAAGGTATAAATTGAAGGAAGTCAGTCTTGTTCCCTAGTTTTCTGGGTCTCTTAATTCCAAGTGCAGCTTTTTCCCCCCCATGCTGTAGGCTGCTTTGCTGTTGAAAAATTGCCTCAAGCTGGTCTCCAGCTGTGTCTTTCAAGAAATAACTGCTTAGGGTACAAGGAGGTAACCTGAACCCCTTGGAGAAACACAGTCTTTCAGATGTGCTTGGCTCAGCATTTCTGAAAGGTCCTTTGCATAGGCATGTGACTTTCAGACCTCATTGGATGTGACTTTAAAACAAACAAACAAACACTGTCTTCCAGAACCTTTTCTCTGGGCCTAATTCCATTCAAATTAGAGCTGTAGTCCCAGTATGCAGTGAGCAAGATTTGCCAGGTTATATGTGAGAAGAGAGCCTGCTTCATTTTGTCAAAGTTTATACAAAGTGTCAGCCTGGAAAGTATGAGCATTGCCCCCTGGGGGCCAACGTTATGCCCTGTTTATACTTTTCCATTGCACCAGTTCCCTGTCTCCATCTAGCTAGCGCTTGTTGAAGGCAAAGCCCGTGGCTGTGCTATGTTAGTTAATCATGGTTTGCACTGGGCCATTTCTAGAGTGCATAGCAAAGAAGTAAGAGAGACAAAATCAGGTATATACGAAGTAAGGAAGAGGAAAGAAATATAACAAAACTATAAGCTTTTTTTTTTTTTTTTTTTTAAGTAGGCTTCATGCCCAGTGTGGAGCCCAACATGGGCTTGAACTTACCACCCTGAGATCAAGACCTGAGCTGAGATCAAGATGCTTAACCAACTGAGCCACCTGGGTGCTCCTAAGCTTCCTTTTCACCTTTGGTTATATTGCAACAAATACCTTCTTTTCAAATTGCCACTTCCTCCCCACTTTCAGTTTAGAATAGGATATTAAATGATATTTTAAGATTTGATATAAGATAAATCAAGAGAGCATAATACAAAATTATACGTTAAGTCTGCTATCATGCAACAATAAGCTTTCATAATGAAAAATAATTGCAAGGGAACATTTGAAAATAAAAATAGTTTTGAATTATGGGTGCTTATATCTGCTCTCAACATGCTTATTAATTGTTATATGGCCTTTTAATTAGACAAGCACAGAGATTTTAAATGGGTTCTCCAGCAGGAAAATGGGGGCCAAGGATAAGAGCAAGCAATTCACAAAGGAAGCAAAAAAACCCCCAAAAAACAAAAAAGACCACTAAACATATCAAAATCCCCCAATTTTGTTGATGCTAAAATGCCTGCTCCTGAAGTTTAATTTCATATGTCAACTTGACAAGACCACAGAGTTGTCAGACATTTGGCCAAACATTATTCTGGGTATGTTTGTTGGGGTGTTTGTAGATGAGATTAACCTTTTAATTGTTAGGCACAATAAAGTAGATTGCTCTCTTCAATGGGGGTTGGCCTACTGCAGTGGGTCAAAGACCTGAATAGACACCATAAAGGCTGAATAAGAGGGAACTCCTGTCTATTTACTTGAGCTGGCATATTTTCTGCCTCTGGACTTGAACTGAAACACTGGTTCTTCTCGGGTCTCTAGCTTGTTGATTACAGATCTTGGGACTTCTCGTTCTCCAGAATTGTGTGAACCTATGCCTTATATTAAAAAAAAAATCTCTTTTTTCTCTGGAGAAACCTAATACAAGATTTAACAATAAAAAATATCATCGGGGTGCCTGGGTGGTTCAGTTGGTGAAAGATCCGACTTCTGCCCAGGTCATGATCTCATGGTTTGTGAGTTCAAGCCCCGCGTCGGGCTCTCTTCTGTCACCACCGAGTCAGCTTTGGATCTCTGTCTCTTTTTCTGCCCCTCCCCTGTTCTCTTTCTCTCAAAAATAAACAAACATTAAGAAAATCATTTTGTGCCCATTATCTTAGTTTGCTAGAGTTGCTATAATAAAGTACCACAAACTCAGGGCTTAAATAACAAACATTTCTTGTGTCACATTGCTGGAGACTGGATGTCTGAGGTCAATGTGTCAGCAGGACTCTGGTTCCTTTTGAGTCCTATGACGAATAACGTATTCTGTGCCTCCCCTAGCTTTTGACGGTTCACTGGCAATTGATGACATTCCTTGCTTCTAGAAGCATGTCTGTCTTCGTCTTCACCTGGCATTCTTTCTGTGTGTGTCTATATCCAAATCTCCCCTTACTATAAAGACACCAGTCATATCTGCAATGACCCTATTTCCAAATAAGTCTGCATTCTAAAGTACTTACGGTAAGGACTTCAGCATATGAATTTTAAGGTGACACAGTTTGACCCATAACATTCCGCTGTCTGTTCCTCACAGATTCACATCACATCCACAATATAGTCATCCATCCCGGCATCTTAGAACGTCTTTGCCCATAACAGCGCTATTATTAGTAAATACAAAATATTGCCCAAATATCCTCTAGAAATGGTACAGGTGATGTATGGTTCATCCAGGGGCAGAATTCCTCTCCATCTGTGAATCTGTGAAACCAAACAAGTTACTAGCTTTCAACATACAAGGTGGGACCGACACAGGATCTGGATATGTATTCCCATTCTAAAAGGGAGAAACTGGAAGGAGAAAAAGGTATCACAAATCCCAAGCAAGTCCAAAACCTAGAAGGATGAATTCGTTTAGATTTTAGGGCTTGAGAACAATCCTCTTTGGTTAATTAATGCTCGCTCCTGCAGGCTCTGGGCCAGAATTTTGCCCCCTTGGCCCTGGGAAATGGCCTTGCCCCACCCCCACCTCTAGGCCCCACCCCCGCCAGGACTGTGCTCTCTGGGTTGTTGAGATGAGTGATAGCCTCACCAATTTCTACATTCATGCCTCTGTCCTCAAAGTCATTCTCTTTCCATTTAATTCCTATATTAAAGTCCAAATCCTAGTACTTCAGAATGCAATCTTATTTAGAAATAAGGTCATTGCAGCTATAATTAGTTACAGTCAGGTCATGCTGGAGAAAGGCGGGGGACTAATCCGGTATGACTGGTGTCTGTATAGAAAGGGGAAATTTGGACACAAACACAGGGAAAATGCCACATATAGACAAAGACCGAGATGAGGGTGATGCTTCTATAAGTAAGGAATGTCATAGATTGCCAGGAGACCGCTTGACGCGTTGAGTAGTTACTCTAATATCCTGTGGAATATAAGGTTTTCCCCCTCTGGTTGGTGGAAAGACAAAGTATTCAAGACCCTCATTGGTCTCCAAGGATCTTGGATAGTTCTATCCTTAGCCTGAGGTTGATTTCTTCTCATACTATTGTGCTGATCATTACTGAAGACATAACAAAGATCTTCTGGAGATCGATCTTTGTTTCTATGCAGGTGTCTCCTCTGTTACCCTGTCCCGTGAACCTTAGCCACCATGGCCTCTTGGACCCCCTCAGTCCATCTTTCTAACTCAGGGAGATTGTTGGGTTCTTCTGAGTTCCCTCTGTGAGGTGGCCTCAAAACTGTCTTGACATTAAGCTGGGAAAATCATAGGCCTTCCCTTATCTGTTTCCCCTTTTATAGGAGTCATACATTGTCCTATGCCTGATATCTGATATCTGAAAACCCTTAGACTATATATTTTGTTTTGTCTTCATTGTTTTAGGTGGGAGGGTAAATATACTCCGTATTATTTTACTTGGGCCAGAAGCGGTTATCTCTTTTCAGCCACATTGAAAGACCATTCCCTGCCTAAATTCCATAGTAGGCTTTTTTTAAAGTTTATTTCTTTATTTTAAGAGAGAGAGAGAGAGAGAGAGAGAGAGAGAATCCCTAGCAGGCTGTGCACCATCAGCGTGTAGTCTGAAACAGGGCTCAGATTCATGAAATCATGAGATCATGAGCTGAGGTGGAAGTCAAGAGTTGGATGCTTAACTGACTGAGCCACCCAGGCACCCCTCTAGTAGATTTTTAAAATAATCTTTTTTTAAATTATTGAACTGTAGTTAACACACAATGTTATTAGATTCCCGTGTGCAACACAGTGATTTGACAAGTCTGTACATTACGCTGTGCTCACAAGTGTTGCTGCCATGTGATGTCTTACAACTTTGTTAAAATACCATTGACGCTATTCCCTGTGCTGAACCTTTCTTCCCTGTGGCTTATTCATTCCATACCATCCTTTTTAAACTTGCCCTCCTTCTTCTTATATTTACCTCCACCAATTCTGCATGCTTTCCAGATTAAACTTTCTGAAACACTTTTCTAAGAAAGCAAGACACCTCTTTTCTTAAATAGCTTTAGTCACCTTACAATCCCTAAACTCCTTTTTTCTTTTCTTCTGATGTTTAAGGCCTCCTTTTAGAATGAAAAGCATTTCATGGGGCGCCTGGTGGGTCAGTCAATTGAGCGTCCGACTGCAGCTCAGGTCACGATCTCATGATTTGTGGGTTCGAGCCCCGCGTCAGGCTGTGTGCTGACAGCTCAGAACCTGGAGCCTGCTTCGGATGCTGTGTCTCCCTCTCTCTCCCCCTCTGTCTCCCCGCTCACGCTCTGTCTCTCAAAAATAAATAAACATTAAAAAAATTAAAAAAAATGAAAACATTTCACTTGACATCTCCCTTCTTTGTCTTTGAGGGATCTGCACCTTGGAATAGCACAGAATTATCCTTTTGTGCATAATCAGTGATCCTAGGTGTGCGGGAAGGTCAGAGCATGGGGACGTATGTAGCTGACGGTCAAAACCTGTGATGTTAGGATTGTGTCTTATTTACTCGAATCCTTAGTTTATAACATATCTGGCATATATTTGATAACTATGCATTCCGGGTAAACCACAGTACCTGGAACAGAACTTTTTTCGTAACAGTTCTCCAAAAACACAGCTTCGCTTAGCAAGCGGTAAATAAATGTAAGACCTCAAAAATGTATGAATTGCAAGAATTCCTCTTCATCAGTGAGGCCGTATTGTCACTGGTGTTTTCTGTTGCATATCAAGCCATGGGTAGCTCAGTCTGGGGAAACTTACTGACTTACCATTGTTTCTGCATCTCAAAGACTGGGATTTAGCATAAAATATTTGGGAGGAGGAATTCCAAGGAAAAGCAAAACCGTGCCTGGGGGAAATGTCACTCGCTGAGATTCGATTAAGAAAAAATAAGGAGGCGGTTTTCCTAGCATTTCACTTGTCACTTTTATTTGTCAATAAAATGTTTTTGAATTTTCCCAGTTTTTAGAACAACCGACAGCGGCCGCTAAGCTGCCTGGCTGATTATCTCAGCACTGACCTGTAAGCAGCCCCCTCTGGGGTGAAATGCAATTGAGTCTCCCTATTAACTCCAGTCCTGAGCAGCTCCCCAGCAGTCTTGGTTATCAGGCTCAGAACACATTGAGTTAAGTAGGAAGGAGCTCGGTGGGTAATAGTTTTGTGACGCAGATGACTATCAGCAAGGCTAAGCCGAAAATGACTTCTCTGGGGCTGCCCGGGATAGGAAAATCGGGGTGAAAGTTGAGGTTTTGCTGCAAGGTTTGGTTTTCTATCCTCTGGAATGGTCTTGCTCTGTGGGTTAAAGGCCACCGCTGTACTCATGAATATATACTATTTCTGGCTGCTGTAATTGATTAGCTACACTTTGCAGCTAGCATGCCAGCCTCCATTCGAGGTCTGAGGGGCAGTACAGGATAGCGGAAACGTAGAAGCTCTGAGTTATCATTGGCCACGTGAAAACAGACAGCGACCCTGACAGCAATACAATACATATGAAACGGAGTGAATTTTGAACCGCTGTCTTTCTGGCGCTTCCTAGTACGGCCTCCATGTTGGTTAGATTGCTCTAGGTTTTTTAATTTTTTATTAAAAATTTTTTTATTAAAATTTTTTAATGTTTATTCATTTTTGAAAGACAGAGAGAGACAGAGCACAAGCAGGCGTGGGGTGGAGAGAGAGGGAGACACAGAATCTGAAAAGGGCTCCAGGCTCCAAGCTGTCAGCACAGAACCCGACGCGGGGCTCGAACTCACGGACCGCGAGATCACGACCTGAGCTGAAGTCGGACGCTTAACTGACTGAGCCACCTAGACACCCCAGGTTGCTCTAGAGTTTACAGGGAAAGGACTCTGAAACCCTCAATCTTAATATTTCTTAATTTTGCCTTTATCTTCATTTATATATCTAAGCAGATAGTCTTATCCATGTGGTAGGAAATGGATTAGACATCTAACATGGTATGGCCTTAGTCCAAGACCTGGACTGTGGGGAAGACTACATTGTGTTGAATCCCAACTTTACCTGTTAGGAGCTGTGTGATCCTGGGTAAATTACCACACCTGTCTGTGCCTCAGTATTTTCATCTGTAACATGGAGATAATACAATGACTGCAGTCATGGTTGTTCTAGTACCAAGTAAGTTAATAAATATCAAGTACTTCCCTGGTGCTTCCCACATTGTAGACCTTATTCTGAGTTTTAGTCATTAGTATTATCTGAAATCACAAGAGAATAGGAGTGTGCCTGTCTACAATGTAAAGCTTGGAATTCATGCTGATGTTACCTTTCCATCCTCGACCCCTATTTGTGAAGGGCTTTCCTTTGTGTTTGCTTGCGCACACAGGTAATTTGTTCTCTGGGGTTTGATAACTCTGCTGTCTTAGCTGATGAGCAGCTCGGCAGATGGAGACTTCGTTTGCCCTTTCACTTGTTCTGTAAATAAGGAGCGGCTAGCACAAGCAGTGTGTATTTCTAAATACCGCTGTTTGTAACTATATTTTTCACTAAATAAAAGCACTGGCTTTTTGAAAAAAAAATTTTTTTTTTTTTTGAGAGACAGAGAGAGAATGAGCGAGCACAAGGAGGGTAGGGGCAGGGTGGGGTCGGGGGGAGAGAATCCCAAGCAGGCTCCGAGCTGTCAGTGCAGAGCCTGATGTGGGGCTAGATCTCACGAACTGTGCCATCATGACCTGAGCTAAAAGCAAGAGTTGGACGCTCAACCAACTGAGCCACCCAGATGCCTCAAAAACTGTGGCTTTTATGGGAAGTCTTTACGTCGTGTTGCTGGGAGTACAAAACTGCATGGATACTCCTTAAGTGTCTGAGATAGATACCAGCTACCATCGATCATGGGGCTCTTGTCTGTAGGGCTGTAGACACATGCTTTACGAAGCATGTCTCCTGGAGCTCTCAAAACCTCTTTGTGAAGTGGATGGCATTATCCCCACCTTAGAGATGGTGAAATAGAAGCTCAGAGGGACGAAGGTACTTAACAGGGTCACACATCTCTGTCACCTAGGTCTGTTTGATTTTTTTTTAAATTTTTTAATGTTTATTTAGTTTTGAGAGAGAAGGAGAGAGACAGAGACAGAGCATGAATGGAGGAGGGGAAGTGAGAGAGGGAAACACAGAATCCAAAGCAGACTCCAGGCTCTGAGCTGTCAGCATAGAGCCCTGTGTGGGGCTTGAACTCACGAACCGTGAGATAATGACCTGAGCTGAAGTCAGATGCTTAACCGATTGAACCACCCAGGCGCACCTAGGTGTATTTGATTTTGAATCTTCCAGTTTGTTTTATCACACTGCACTGCCACTCTTCCTGTTTTTGTCTCAGAATTGGCCTTACTCCGGATACTGTGCGTTGATTTATTTTTTCCTTCTTGCCTTGTATTGCTTTGGTGATGGTTTTCAGCAACAGACATAAACATCAGAGTTCAATGAAGATAGTTGACTTTAGTTCAGAAAACTAAGCCCAGAGACTTTCTTTGTGGTGTTAGTGAATGAAATCATTGTTAACTTAAAAAAAATTATTTTACTTATTTATTTATTTTTAAGTTTTTTTTTAAGTTTTATTTATTTATTTTGGGAGGGAGACAGAGAGTGAGCAGGGGAGGGGAAGAAAGAGAGGGAGAGAGAGAATTCCAAGCAGGCTCTGTGCTTTCACTGTGGAACCTGACGTGGCGACATTTGAAAACGTTCTAGTAAATGGGAGAAATTAGGGGCACCTAGGTGGCTCACTCGACTCTGACTTCGGCTCAGGTCATGATCTCAAGGTTCGTGAGATCGAGCCCCACCTTGGGCTCTATGCTGACAGCTCAGAGCCTGGAACCTGCTTCAGATTCTGTATCTCACGAACCACAAGATCATGACCTGAGCCGAGACCAAGAGTTGGACGCTTATCCCACTGAGCCACCTAGGTGCTCCTAAAACGATTTCTATTCAAGTATATAGTTGACAAAATGTTACATTAGTTTCAAGTGTAAAATGTAGTGATTCGATAAGTCTGTAGGTTATGCTGTGCTCACCACAAGTGTGGCTACCGTATATCACCATGCAACAGTATTATAATCCCATCGAGTATATTCCTTATGGTTTGCCTTTATTTTCCTGTCCCTGATTAATTGTGTAACTGGAAGCCTGTATCTCCCACTCCCCTCACCCCATTTTGCCCATTACCCCCTGGCAACCGGCAACCACCAGTTTGTCTGCTGTGTTTACGGGTCTGTTTCTGTCTCGTGTTTCTTCCTTTGCTTTTTTTAGATTCCACATATGAGTGAAATTGTGTGGTATTTGCCTATTTTGGTCTGACTTATTTCACTTAGCATTATACTGGGTCCAATTGATGGTTAAACTTTGAAGCATCTCTCCAAGTCACCTGTCATGGCTACTAAGAAAGCTTGTTTTTCCCTCCCCCGTTCATGCTCTGTCTCTCTCTGTCTCAAAAAAAAAAAAAAACAAAAAACAAAAATGTTAAAAAAAAAAGAAAGCTTTTTTTTTTTTTTTTTTTTGCTTCAGGCTTAAATACTCTGATGACCTGAGAGTTAGCGCACCCTAGTCCCCACTGTGCTGAGAAGGTAGCCACAGTGATGGAGTGAGGTGAGAAATACAGGTTGAGCTTTTCACAACACACAGAAAAACCCATAGGCTCTTCTAGGATGTACGTGGGTGTTATCACGAGGAAGGAAGATCTGGAAATGACTGTTTATCAAAGCTGTGATTGAAGGAGGGAGTGCTTCTCAGTTCTTGTCTAACTTTTCATTTTCACAGTGGCTACACAGCACGGTGGTTTAGAACCATTGTTGGATGCTGGAGCCAGTGGGGTGGCTTCCAACAACAGCTGGACCTTACTGACCAGACGAGTGACGTTGGGCAGCAACTTAACTCATTGACTCTTCACCAGAGCCCTATGAGGTAGGTACTAGTATTATCCCCACTTCACAGATGAGGAAACTGAGGTACACAGAGAGTTTATATGGCCTGCCTACGGTCACCTGTCCGAGCCAATCGTTTAAATTGGGGCCTTGGTGTACGAGAAGCCACGATGAAAATGGAAGCTTCAAGTGAAATGCTTTGTCCCTTTTCCCGCCGTATCTCCCAGCCCCTTTCCGTATCTGTCATCAACGTAATTGGCTCTTGCCTTGACACATTTTCTTTCTCCCATGTCTCTGCGAGTTCCATCCTGACTCATCTCACTTCCTTCCAAGTGGGAAGCATCTGTTGCCAATGGAGGAGGAATGGAGGGGATGGTGGGGTGTCCCCTGGACGGAGAATACTGACAAGTGCTGGGAATCCTCTTGTGGAGCTCTGTGACATCCGCTCGGCTCTATGTGCATGCCCTACCTCGGCTTCTTGTGCTTCATAGGTGACGGGGAGGAGAATTTTCCTCTGTCCTTCAAGGTTCTTTTAGCAGCTCTAAGAATTAAATTGACATGAGACAGATTCACATGGGAAAATCACATTTGGTTCTGCAGGTACAGGGGCGCCATGAGAATGTGAGGTCCGCAGGCAGTCAGGCAGTTGAGGCTCATGTGCCGTCCAGAGCTAAGGAGAAAGGGGGAGGGGTCCGGGGCTTCAGCGTCAAGGAGGACATTTCACAGGAAGCTGAAAGAGAGTAAGTGACTGGTAAACCAGTGTTTCCAGGGGCTGCCATAAGCAACGGAACATGGAGGAATTTCAACAAACAGATTTTGCTGGATTTCTCCCCATCTGCACATCTAGTTCTTAAGATACTGCAGTTATCTATGGTTCTCGTTTCCTTCCTGGAGCAGGTCTTACATCCGATTCTTTTAGGCAGTTAGGCGGAAGGGCAAGGGGCCTTCCTGAACCTTCTATTTCTTAAAAAGAAGCAGGCTAAAACAATGCATATGCCAAGGAGTCACATTTTGGTTTGGCAAACTTTGCTTCCATCCGATATGCCTAAGAGTCACCTGGAGATACTGTGGAGATGAAGAGTCTGATTCAGTGGGTCTGGGGAGGGGCCTGGGATGTGTATTTATTTTTTTAATTTTTTTTATTTTTTAACGTTTATTTATTTTTGAGACAGAGAGAGACAGAGCATGAACGGGGGAGGGTCAGAGAGAGGGAGACACAGAATCTGAAACAGGCTCCAGGCTCTGAGCTGTCAGCACAGAGCCCGACGTGGGGCTCGAACTCACGGACCGCGAGATCATGACCTGAGCCGAAGTCGGCCGCTTAACCGACTGAGCCACCCAGGCGCCCCTGGGATGTGTATTTTTAACAAGGTCCTTGGTGATGCTAATTCCGCAGGGCCTGGCTTAAATTTTGAGTATAAGTGCTACCTCATCTCTTTTCCCCAGAAGAAGGGACACATGAATATGGGTGAGTCTGATGTCTGGGAGATTCATGTCAAAATAATGAAGCTACATAATAAAGATCTCAAATGAGAAAAAAAGAAAAACCAAACAAACAAAAGAAGGGACACACATCAGTTACTTACGCGGTGAGCATTCAGGGCATTTCAGGACTGTAACAGGGAGCATGGCTAGGTCCTCCTAGAATATCCTGCTAATGAGAATCACGATTTATTATGAGTCCTAATGAGCCCTAAGCTTCCCGTTAGTGGGCTGTTAAATTCTCCCAGTTTGTGGGGGTGGGGATGTGTGGTGATGGGGTGATGTGTGATTGGACATAATGCATGCCCACTGAGCTGTAGCTGTGCCCACTAACCCAGTCTCCAGGTCTAGGCTGCTGCTGTCCCATTCCTGACCTTACCTCTGTTTCCTTCTCAGAGTTAAGTCTGTAGAATTCCAGCTCCTTGACTGGAGCCCTGACCACCTGCCTCATCTTGCCAGTCCCTCTTTTTTAAATATATTTTTTATTTTTTTATGTTAGAAAGAGACCAGGAGCAGGGGAGAGGGGCACAGAGAGAGGGAGAGAATCTCGGCGCAGAGCCCAACGTGGGGCTTGATCCCACAACCCTGGGATCGTGACCTGAGCCAAAAGCAAGAGCCAGTCGACGCTCAACAACCTGAGCCATCCAGGCGGTCCTTGCCAGTCCCTCTTGTAACAGCACGTGACCTTGATCTTATTCCTTGAGACCCTGGCATTCTCCTCTAAGGTGGCCTGAAATGCTCACTTCTCCACTTGCCTGACTACAGCTATTATCACTGAGCTGTGAGGTTTGGTAATCAAATATTTTGCCCGATGTTCCAGAAGGGTGATTTTTCCAGTTCTGTCATTTTATTAGTTGGATTTCATTTATAAGAAAGAGTTTCTCTTATTAAGTGAGAATGAACTACAGGTTCCTCAACAAGAGCACTCTTAAACAAAATTATCGTATCACTGTGGATTGATGTATTTAAATCTTTTAACCTTTTTATAATCTGTTAGGAGTCCCTATTCTTTTTATGTCCACATTGTCTCCAGTTTGGCTAGCATGGGCCCTTTCTTGCTACCCCGTGTATCCTGTGGATATGTCCCCATTTCTCTGTGAGCCTTTCCTTCCTTTCTAGTATAAAATAATTCCGGCTCCCTTTCATTTTCCTTGCCACAGACATGGCTCTGACTAATTCTCCATGTAGATTCCTTCTAGAGGGAAATGGTTCTTATACATCAAGATCTGAGTGCCAGCTCTCTTCAGTACCACTGGGATGGCATTGCTTCTAATACCTTTGAGGGACAGAGCTAGCATATATTAATATGAACTAAATTGTTTAAAATATATTTCCAATTCAAATTTAATACTACAGGGTTTTTTTCTTACTCGATTTTGATTTGTTTTTCTTTTCTCTAACACTTAAAATTTTGGTCTCCAAAAAGATTAACCATTTCCTTCCTCATCCTACAATATACAGTAGCAAAATTTAAATACCTATATTCTTACTATTTTAATGGCTGAGTTCAGTTTAAGATCATTTTGCTGTTCTCTTTGTCTTAAGTCTTTAACAAACAGACTGTACGTGCTTTGTGAACATCTAAGGGTTAAGAGCTATGTAAAAAATCCCTTGAAACAACTTTTTTATGATTATTACCAATTTTATATGAAATTAGGTTTACCTGTTGATATCTGTGCCCAGTTGTAATTTTTTTTACTTCTTCATACAAATTTATTTTTGTTTACAGAAGTCATTTACACGGTTTGAAGTCGAAAATTTATTTTATGTTGTGAAAGTTTATTTATTTTGAGAGAGAGAGAGAGAGAGAGAGAGAGAACATGAGTGAATGCGCACCAGCCAGTGGGGCAGGGGCAGAGAGAGAGCGAGAGCGAGAGCGCGCATGTGTGTGTGTGAGAGAGAGAGAGAGAGAGAGAGAGAGAGAATCCCAAGCAGCCTTCACGCTGTCAGTGCAGAGCCTGATGTGGGGCCAGTCTCACGAACTGTGAGATCGTGACCTAAGCCCAGGTCAGACATTCAGCCGACAGAGTCACCCAGGCGCCCCTCCAAACTTTATTTTAAAAACTACATTCTGAGAAAACCCACTTCCATCCCTTTAAATTGTAGCCCTTAGCAACCACTTTCAGTAGTTTGTGGTTTTTCTTTTTTTCTTTTCACTAGTTTAGACCAGAGTCCATGTTATCAGGGAATCAGCTTGTTATTTATATATTAGTTCTATTGTTTTTCTTTTTCCTAATTCATTAATTGTCCTTCTATATTTCGTGTTTTCTACCATATGCTTTATTGAATTTATTTTCCGAGTTGGATGTTTGATTTTCCTGCTTTTACTTTCCTCAATTGTAGTATTTAAAGCTATGAATATCCCTATTACCCATGTTATGTGAGGTTTATTATTATTTTTTTTTTTTGGAAATTTTGCATTGATTTAATTTCTCCCATTTATTTTATACTTTTTTTTTAAAAAAAACATTTTTTAATGTTTATTTATTTTTGAGAGAGAAAGAGACAGCATGTGAGTAGGGGAGGGGCAGAGAGAGAGGGAGATACAGAATCTGAAGCAGGTTCCAGGCTGTGAGCTGTCAGCACAGAGCCTAGCGTGGGGCTCGATCTCACAAACCTTGGGATCATGACCTGAGCCGAAGTCAGATGCTTAACTGACTGAGCCCACCCGGGTGCCCCTAATTTCTCCCATTTAATAGAACGTTTTCAAATGTTCTCTATGTTTCCTAGCCTGCTTTGCAGTTATGTTGGCCATGTGACTGATTTTATCCAGTAGAGTGTGAACAGTAGTATGTTTCACTTCTGGATGAAGGCAGTGGAGTTGACAGTATTCCCCTGCCTATGTTCTTTCTCTTCTCTCTCTGAGTGGCTAGAAGTGAAAGACTCCATCATGGTGCAATTGTATAGGAAGGTGCCCGCATTTCTGATTTACTGCTCTGGGGAAGGGTTGGCAAACCTTTTCTATACAGGGCCTGATAATAAATATTTTTGATATGGGCCATACTATCTCTGTTGCAAAAACTCAACTCTGTTATTGTAGCCATAGGAATACATAAATGAATGGGTATGGCTGTGTTCCAACTAAACTTTATTTATAAAGATGGAGCCTGGCCAGATTTGGCCCGTGCATCATAATTTGTTAACCCCTGGGTTAGAGGAAAGACCCCCAGGATAGCTGTCCAAACTGCATTCGATCTCTTCAAAGATGACAAGTAAATTTTACCGTATTGGGTCACTGAGTTTTGGGATTGTTTGCTATAGTAGATAACAACGTTTCCTCTAGAGGGAAATACAAGGAAGAATCTGAGAATCAGATTCAGTGATTTGCTCAAGAGCCATAGCTAGTCTTTGACAAACGAAATCAGCGCTAAAGTTCATGTTTTCCCATGACATTCCATTGCATCTCTATCTTCTTTACTCTTCCCATTCAAGACATTTTAGACAAGAGAGATTGAATGATATGCCACAAATCATACAGCTCGTTAGAACCGTAGCAGTTTATTGTCTAAAAACTGTTTACTTGTTTCCTCTCTTACGTGTGGGGAAAATGTATTTCCCTGAAACTTGGTCTGTGGGATTTGCTTTGGCCTCAGAGTGGAAAGAGTGTAGTTTGTGGCCCCTCATAGATTAGCTTGGCCTTGTGACTTGCCTTAGCCAATGATACGATAGAAACCCGATGCAAGTAGAAATGTGAACCGTGTGCCTATAAGCGAGCTGGTCTTCTGGCACCTTTGTCGTTGCCCTGGCTGGCTTCTGTTTCTTTAGCTGGGCTCCACAATGTGAGCACACATAGATCAGACTTGGGCCCCTGCAACAAGGGAACAAACCAGGCTGGAGTCTCAGATTAAAGCAGAGCTACTCCGCCAAACTCAGCCTCAGTCATGGATGCGTAAGTGAAAATAAATGATTGTAGTTTTAATCCACTGAGTTTGGAGGTGCCTTTATTACAAGGAATTATTTTGACAATGTGAAACTCATAAAGGCAGAGACCCTCCCCACCAACAAAAACGTTTTCTGAATCCTTTCTATGGTTTCCATGGAGTAGTCTTTGACTGACACTTTCATAGACCCTTAAATTTAAAAAAATTTCCATTATAACTTCCTCCCTCTTTTGTATACTATCCCTTTTTTCACTGTGATAATGAGTTGTATTGATTTGATTTTCCTATACATTTTAACAACCAGCTACAATTCACCTTTCTATTATCTAGAAATAAATAAGCAGGGTTGAAATAAAATAAACGAGAACCCACATCCTCTCTCGTTTAAAACTTAGGTGGCAGTTAAAGGCACTTGTTTAATACAGAAAAGCAACCAGTTGAAACTAGCTATTAATATGTCAATCTACCCACTAACCGTATTCTTAAATGGGAAGAAAATAGCATCTGACTTCCTTCTTTCCTTTTTTTCCCTTCTCTCCTGTACACCCCAACACAGACAAAGCTGTAAGCTCTACAGTATGATCCTCAGAATTGATAGCAAAGAAAACAGCTTTTGGTTGGTCTTATTCTTCTAGGGAATTGGTATTTTCCTTAACTAGTACTGAGTTACGTAGGCAGAGGCACAGACAGTGGTCAGAGAATCCTCAGGAAGGCTGGAGACTTTTGTGAGACAAAGATTGATTGATTGAAGCCCATAGCTAGGCTGATCTGTCTCTTCCAAGAAGATTGTTACATAAGCAGCAAAACTAGACTCGCAAGCAGAAAAATTGCATTTTGATACACTATTCAGTTCTCTGACCTTTCTGTGAAAGAGACTGGCAAATAAACAAATGGTAATTTGTACTTGAACCCCATCATGCAATTCAATTTTTGCTTATGCTCTCCATTTTTTTTCTTCTTTCCAACGGTTCATTTAAAATAATATGCTTGGCTTATTTTAAAAAGAGTCATTATGTATTTCTTCTCTGAACCCTTCTTAGGTCACCTTGCTGCTAATTGAGACCACAAGACAATTCCCCTCTTAATTGTTTCTTTGTTTGTGCCGTGATTCCACATCACTTCTTTTCTTGTTTTTAATTATCGGGTTGAGAGGTAACAGATAGTCTTTTGGTCTGCATTAAAGAGGTCAGGTGTAGTAATATGATCTTTTAATGCTTTTGTTTGCCAACTATTGATTCCTTGTCTGTAAGTGTTATTACCCTCTCTCCCCTACACAGACGTTCCCTCTTCCCGAGGTGTCCGAAATTGCGCCACCCCACCCCCCCCACCAAGGATTTCTCTTACCTCAGATTTTTACACCTTTTGTTTTCTTTATGATGATTATTGGAAGAGAGTCAGAGGCTCTAAGCTACCGGTTTCTTTGTTCCCACGGCAACCTTGATGACATCAGGGAGACGACTTGTCAATTCCACCAGGATTCCAGTGTAAATGAGTGTTACAGATGCCTCTTAATTGTACTTTAAGTCTTGTCTGTGCTAAAAACAACCCCACGCTTTCGTAGTGGAGGTGGTGAAGAAAAGTTCATTCCCTCAAGGCTGCCCACACAGTGCAAGTCACAGCTTCCACGGTCTTTCAGAAGTGTTTTGCTGTCAGAAAACATTCACCTAACACCACACTCACCTGTAACTTGGTAATCAACCCACGTAGAGACGGCTCTTCTATTTGGCATGTGGTTGAGATCGACTGGGTGCAGTAGTACAACCCCTTCTCTTATTTGCCACAAAAAGGGGGCACGGCACGTCTCTAGGATTTCTGCCTGGGAAACCAAACACTTGGGTTTGCCTCTGTGAATCTGGAAACCAAAGGCGGGCTGGGCCAAAAATCATATCCAAATTTCCCATTGACCTGACGTGTTCTACTGTTTCCATTTTTGTCACAGCCCGAGACTTCAATGCTATGAGTCCTTTAAAGTAAGTTTTCCACCTTCAGGGACTCTACCTGTTTAAATCTTTTATCGCAAAGTCTTTGTTTAAGCTTGCCCTAATTATAACAACTCCCTTGACATGCGCCACTCCCCTCTCCAAGCCCTTTCTCCCCTCCAAATTAACTTCACAACCCTTTATCTGCAAAGGGCTGTAGTTAACAGCTGGCACTCCCAGATTTCCAGGAGGGACGGGCTCCTCTTAGCAGACCAGCCGAACTGCCTAATAGTCTTTGATGTTTTGCTTTGCTTATCTGTGCCACAATTCCCCACTATCAGATCTCCATGCTGCGGGTCTCACTGGGCTTTTGTCTGATCCCTGGTTAGTTTCAGACACTCTTAGATCTTGCCTCTACTGAGTTCTTTGCTCTTCTGTTCTTGTCCTGGGCTGTTGCCCAGGTATGTGGACTGGACGGGAGGCGGGGGGAACGTCTGTTGCATCATTCTGTGTACATATCCTTCACTCCAATGTGTACTGACAGGTAGATGGGCAAAATAAATATAAACATGTTCTGCCTTCTGAGTTCCACACATCACAAATCAAGCGAAGTGAATTAAGTTTTCAGCATTTTTGCAGTGCTGCTTTCTGTAACAGCAACCACTTTGCATGGAAGGATTTCATTTTCAGCCCCTCGTGTTCCCCAGTTGCCTGGAATAGAAAACCCACAAAGCACAGGATGTCGTTTGGTCAACTTACAGTTGGATACTATAAAGTAATTGTGAGAGAATTAATCCCTAGTTGCAGCAATGGATGTTGAATGTCCCTTAAGCCTAAGTGACAGTGTTAGGCAAAGATTATGATGTCCAAGTCCTCTCTAAAGGTTTAAGACCCAAGAAGGTGATAAGACTCAGATGCAAAGTCCTCATGAAGTTTATCTTCAGAGAAGGCAAAATCACCCAAGTTGAATATGACGCATTTTATCTGTATAGTTGTAAAAGGTGATCACATAGATACTTCATTAAGAGTCGCTAATGACAGGGTGCCTGAGCAGCTCCGTTGGTTAAGCATCCAACTTCTGCTCAGGTCATGATCTCACGGTTCGTGAGTTCGGGTCCCATTATCCGTTGAACACAATCTTTGTTTTGGGTAAAAAAACACAACCTCTCTTCGGGTGAGCCCCGCTTCTCTCTCTGTGTGTCTCTGTCTGTCTTTTTCTCTCTGCCCCTCTGCCTTTTGTGTGATTCTCTGTCTGTGGCTCTCTCTGCCTCTGGCTAACTTGCACCCTTTCTCCTGTTTAAAAAAAAAAATTACTCATGACAAAGATGCACATTTTTTTTTAAACTTCTTTTTTTTAGGTTTATTTATTTATTTTGAGAGAGAGAGGGAGGGAGGGAGAATGTCTGCACGAGTGGGGGAGGTGCAGAGAGAGAATCCCAAGCAAGTTCCACGTTGTCAGCACAGAGCCCAAGGTGGGGCTTGATCTCCTGAACCGTGAGAGCATGACTTGAGCCAGAATTAACAGTCAGATACTTAACGGACTGAGCCATCCAAGTGCCCCCGCACGTTTTCTTTTCAGACAGAAGGATGAATAATATGGTAATCACTTCCTTTCACATTTAAGACCATAAATGTACATGATGTTTTGAGTCCTAGGTGAGGAAGGCATGATAGCATTTAAAACCTAGTCAATAGTGCTACATCTGTTCTGGTCAACTAAGATAATTGAAGGGTATTCTTATTCACAGGCAGATAAAAGGATAAGTTGCTATTTCAGAGTTAATCGTACGACTCATTGCTCCCACAGTTGATGATTTTCTATCCAGCTAGATACATCGGAGTCACGTAAGTAATTATGTGAGTGTGATTTAGGCTTGTGGTGATCAATATTGGTTTCCTAGTTACAATGCCATGACCTTCCCATGATTTCGTGTGCCACTCTGTCAGACAGTTTCCATGTGTGTTACCAACATCTTACCTCAAATGCTGGCTTTATTGTTCTCCTTCTTGCCTCGGAGCTTTCTGTAATGCCAGAGAAGTTTATTCAGTCCTCTTGGAGGACAGCTCTGTAGGTGGAAGGTAACACCCTAAGATTCAGCCAGCAACAAGGAGACAACTGTTTTTTTTTTTTAATAGTTTTAAATGTTTATTTATTTTTAACAGACAGAGTGAGACAGAGGGTGAGCAGGGGAGGGGCAGAGAGAGAGGGAGACATAGAATCTGAAGCAGGCTCTAGGCTCCGAGCTGTCAGCACAGAGCCCGACGTGGGGCTCGAACTCCCGAGCCGTGAGATCATGACCTGAGCCGAAGTCGGATGGATGCTTAACCAACTGGGCCGCCCCAGGCACCTACAAGGAGACAATTCTAAGGCATTCAGAAGGTCTCCAGTTGCCCACAGCAGTGACCAGCACAGTAACATAAACCTGTAGTAGACTTTTCTCCTTCATTCTCCCCCTACTCTGTCTCGCCTGTCCTGGCATCAACGCCCAAATAAACAAGAGCACCCAAATGTGTATAACACATTCTGTATACACAGAAGAACATCTGGAAAGACACTCACCAAACTGTTAGCATGGTTACCTATGGGGATTGGAATGGATGGGAATGTGTGCTAAGAGTCCTAACAGATGCTAGTGTTGTCCTGTTCTTATCTCCTGGGCACTCGGTTGTTCCCATACGTGCCTCTAGTTTCTTACTGCAGGCATATGCCACTCTCCACAAGAGTGTTTCCTTTAGACACAAGAGTGTTCTTGGTGTGCCCACGGAGTCAGCTGGAAGTTCTGAGCAGTTAGCACCCCTGGGCAGCCCTCGGCCAACGAAGAATGAGTGGTGGTAAATAAATACTTTAGCTTCCGCACCCTCAGGTGGGACAGTTCTGAGGCATGTTCTGTCCCAAGGAGTGGCAAACTTTTTCTGTGGGGCTAGATAGGAAATAATGGAGGATTTGAGGGTGATACCGATCGTCAAAATTCCTAGGAAAACATGTAAGCAAAAGAGGGTGTGGTTTGATTCTATTAAAACTTTGTTTATATGGGCTCCTGGGTGGTTCAGTCCGTTAAGCATCCCGCTGTTGATTTCGGCTCAGGTCATGATCTCACAGTTCGTGAGATTGAGTCCTGAGTCAGGCTCTGAGCTGACCGTGTGGAGCTTGCTTAGGATTCTCTCTCTTCTTCTGTCTCTGCCCCACTCCTGTGTGCACACACATGCGCGTGCTCTCTCTTCCTCAAAATAAATACACTTTAAAACCTTGTTTATAAAAAGTTTTTGCTCATGTGCTGCAGTTTGCCAACTTCTGATTACATCCTCTACTAGAGATTTCAGGGCTATTGGCCCCAAATGTACCCAGTGAGGCCCAGCTCATCGACACATTGTTCATTGACTTTCCTTCCCTCCTCTGTGTCCTTTCTTGTCTCCCTCACTATCTATGTTCCTTGACCTTCCAAACACTATAACTTGTGTCCAGACTCCGGGTCTGCTTTTTGAGGAATCCAGCATAAGAGAGGAAGTTACCTTTTTACATCTGTATAATTTTAATTTTACAAGAATACATTAAGTTAAAGTCCGTTCAAAGAGAAGATTAATAAAGAGCACTGGATGCTGCACCAGCTACTTTCAGAAGAGTCTTAATAGAGGGAGGAAAATCCTGCCACTTTGGGAAAGTAAGCTTGTATTCTCTTGGGGTCACCCTGGCCTTGACAGTGTTCTGATTAATAAGTATACCTTAATCAGTACCAAAAGTGTTTCTGAAACCCTGGTGGTGAATCAGAATTTAGTTCATCATCTAATCTCATATTCTCTGTTTACAAAATGTCTACCTTTACATGTGTTAGTTTGTCTGTGTGTGGCTTCCATTATTACTCAGGTCTCCACTACATTCCCTTTACTCTCTGTCCTTCAGCTTTTGATCCATTATTAAGACCTTCAGGTTGAAAGGGAGCCCTATACTTGAAGGAATCGTTAACAACCGTAATGACCACCCAAAATCCGTTTTCTTGAGTTTGGACCCAGGCTGGGTTTAACTTATTTCCTTGAGCAATCAGGGTAGTGCCCAGGCAATCATAATGATTAAATGAGAAGAGTGGTTCCCTTTTTGGGGGAATGGTGGCTAGTATGTGGGGTGAGGGCCACATGGAAGGCCCTTGGGATGTTGGTAATATTCTCTTTAACTGGATCGTGGTTATAAGGGTATTCATTTTGTGATAAATTATTTTTTTAAGTTTATTTATGTTTGAGAGAGAGAGAGGGAGAGACAGAGAACACCAAGCAGGCTCACTCCCTGTCAACGCAGAGCCTGCCGCAGGGCTCAATCCCACAAACTGAGATCATGACTCGAGATGAAATCAAGAGTCAGACGCTTAACCAACTGAGCTACCCAGGTGCCCCCATTTTGTGATAAATTCTTGAGTTGTACATACTAGTTTTGTGCTATTTTCTGTGTGTGTGAAAAAAGCCGTGGTGGTCATGTTGTCCATTCTTTTATTTTTTTATTTTTTTATTTTGTTAATGTTTATTTTTGAAAGAGAGGTGGAAAGGAGGGACAGAAAGAGAGGGAGACACAGAATCCAAAGCGGGCTCCAGGCTCTGAGCACCTGGCACAGAGCCTGACGCGGGGCTCGAAGTCAGGGACTGCGAGATCATGAGCTAAGCCAAAGTCGGATGCTCAACCGACTGAGCCTCCCAGGCGACCCCATATTGTCCATTCTTATATTCAGTACCCAGATGGAAGGAAGGCCATGCTTTAAGACAATTTGCCACTTAGGAAAAGTTCCAGATTATTCTGCATTCTCTTTTTGGCCGTCATGGAGCTGCACCACTGAGATCTTGCTTTAAAAATGAACTTGCCATTCAGCCATAGCACCTTCAGAATGCCCCTCAGCGTTTGAGCAGAGTTTGTACTCTTCCCGCAGAACCTCTAGCCCAAGATGGAGCATGATTGGGCTTACTAGGGCCTGGTCATTTTATCCAATGGGAGGGTTTACTAACGGGGCAGTCTTTGCTGCCGTGCTCCCTGTTAGGGTGACCAACACTTTGTCAGGTCTGTGACTCCCTATCCTTGCATGAATTTACTTCCCCTGTTTTATCTTAAAACAGTTTTTTAATCTTTATTTATTTTTGAGAGAGAGAGAGACAGAGCGTGAGCAGGGGAAGAACAGAGAGAGAAGGAGACACAGAATCCGAAGCAGGCTCCAGGCTCTAAGCTGTCAGCACAGAGCCCGATGCAGGGCTCGTCCCCACGAACTGCAAGATTATGACCCGAGCCAAACTCGGAAGCTTAACTGACTGAGCCACCCAGGCGCCCCCACCCCCCCGTTTTACCTTTCAGGGAGTTACTTCCCCAAGTTATTGTACTCCTAAATTGGTCTCAAGAATTGCTTCCTGGAGGACCCAAATGTCATACTCTTCACACTGAGAACAGCATGGCCAACAGTGTTTTGGATCGCAGCCCCTGTTGGTATTAAACACACTGATTAAAGGAGACTGGGTGGCCTAGACAGCTGAGCACACAACTCGATTTCCACTCTGGTTGTGATCCCAGGGTCATGGGATCGAGCCCCGTATTGGGCTTCACGCTCAGCATGGAGCCTGCTTAAAATTCTCTCTCTTTCTCTTCTGCTCCTCTCTGCTGCTCATACTGTCTTGGTTTCTCTTTCTGTCTCAAATAAAATAAAAATAAAAACAAAAACCAAAACCCACACTGATTAGCTTGTGTCAAGAGGGGAAAAAAAAAGACTAATTAGAAGGAATGCATAAGTTAAAAATGTTGCCCTGGCTTGTCTTGATAATCTGTCTTGTTACTTTTTTGGATATCACAAAGCAAACATACCTGTTTCTTTGAGCACCCTGTTTTCTCATTAGAGAAGCACATAGAAGATTCCATGCATCTCCTTACCATATGAATTGGCATGAAGACAAAGTCTCAGAAGTCTAGTCCTAGTTCTTCAGTCCTTAAGGGTATTGTGAACTTCCAGTGACATAGTGGAGTGTCAAGATGGTAAACATCCTGAATGATCTCCCCTTGAATTAAGGCTCAGCACAGTGAATTGCATGCTCTTGAATGGCAGGGTCTGGGTCTTACACACTCTTGTACCACTCTACTGGACTCAGTCCCCAAAACTGACAAGGAAAGATTACACTGGACAAGTAAAAGAGGCAGTGAAGACTTTATTTTTATTTTTATTTATTTATTTATTTATTTATTTATTTATTTATTTTTTAACGTTTATTTATTTTTGAGACAGAGAGAGACAGAGCATGAACGGGGGAGGGGCAGAGAGAGAGGGAGACACAGAACTGGAAGCAGGCTCCAGGCTCTGAGCCATCAGCCCAGAGCCCGACTCGGGGCTCGAACTCACGGACTGTGAGATCGTGACCTGAGCTGAAGTCGGATGCTTAACCGACTGAGCCACCCAGGCGCCCCAATTTTTTGTTTTTTAAATAGAGAGAGTGCGTGAGAGAGCACTAGTGGGGGAGAGAAGCAGAGAGACAGAATCGTAATCAGGGTCCTCGATCATCTCAGAGCCCAACATGGGGCTCGACCCCACGACCCTGGGATCATGACCTGAGCAGAGGATGCTCAACTGACTGAGCCACCCAGACACCCCCAGGCAATGAAGACTTTATTCAAGACCATTGGTATAGGAGCTACAGACTGAACACTCTGAATACAGTATAGGCAGCTGTGGATTTACAGCCAATGGGACGAGTGTGGTGGGGGGGGTGGTGGTTAGTAAATGGAAAATTACTAAGAGGAATTTGGCTAGGTATCAGAAGGGGTGGTGGATTTTTGATAAACTGGTTTGGCGGGGTTCTTTCTGAACTGGGTTTGGCAGATCAAGGAGCCTAGGCCTAGGGGAGGAGAAAAACGTTTCTTTCTCTACCCTGTTAGTTTTGGTACTGGGGCCTTCCAGAAGACAAATTGTCAAGAGAACATGTTTATTAGGTATGAATACGAAGGCCTTCATAGAAAAGAAGTGAGACCCCAAAGAAGAGACTAGACCTGGAGGTTTATATACCATTTTCACAAAGAGCTGTAACATTTGGAGAAGTGATACAAAGAAGAAAAAGGGGTTTGGGCTTCTAGGAGGTGCTGAATGCATGTCGGAAAATATATTTGGCAAAGCCATGGAAGATAAGGGTTATTTTCGTAAGGTTTGTTATGCAGACTCAATTTCAAGCAGTCTCTCTGGTGATAAGTTTGTCCCTGGTGATGAAGAATGGTTCTCCCCTTCCTGGTTTGGGAGCAGGCAGGCTAGGGGGATATCTCCATAAGGTGAAATTTGTACCTTGCCTTCTGGCAGAAAGGGGAGGGCAGAGAGCTTTTCCTGCATCTTCTGTTTTTCAGTTGCCTTCACCTAAAAATAATCCTTATGCCACAGTGGCCTGTTTGGCAGTTGCAAACCACAGTCCCCTTCCAGGACACTGATGGCAGGTCAAAGATGAGACCTAGTGTTGAAGGAGTGCTCATAGGAACCTGACTAACGTTTGGCCAAGGAGGGAGTCCCTGTCAGCACTTAGGAGGTCTTCCAAGATTTGGGTTATGTAACAACAGTCAAAAGATCATTTCGCCACAGCAGCATAATTTTCCTTTAACCCCAGGGGGTCAGAGTCGAAATGCATTTTTGGTATCACCCAGAGGAAATGCCTTCTTACCTACCCGTAATCAGTGCGATGTTTTGAAAGGAATGGTCTATTTTATCTTATTTGTAAAATGTTTCTTGAAAAACAAACTGACTGGTGGCCCAGTCAGTTGAGCCTCTGACTTCAGCTCAGGTGGTGATCTTGAGGATCTTGATGATCTTTGAGCCCCTCGTCGGGCTCTCTGGTGTCAGGGCAGAGCCCGCTTTGGATCCTTTGTCCCTCTCTCTCTGCCCCTCCCCTGCACGCTCTCTCTCTTAAAAATCAAAACAAAGAACTTAATTTTTAAGATTATTTTTATTTTTTCATTTAATAAATATGTATGTATGTGTGTATGTATGTATGTATGTATTTATTTATTTAATATAATTTATTGTCAAATTGGCTAACATACAGTGTGTAAAGTGTGTTCTTGGTTTTTGGGCTAGGCACCCGTGGTTCCTCGCTTACATACAACACTCAGTGCTCATCTCAACAAGTGCCTTTCTCAATGCCCAGCACCCATTTTCCTCTCTCCTCTATCCCCCCATCCATCTTCTGTATTTGAGAGTCTCTTATGGTTTTCCTCCCTCCCTCTCTGTAGCTAATTTTTCCCCTTCCCTTCCCCCATAGTCTTCTGTTAAGTTTCTCAAGTTCCACATATGAGTGAAAACATGATATCTGTCCTTCTCTGACTGACTTATTTCACTTGGCATAAGAGAGAGAGAGAGAGAGAGAAAGAGCACAAGTGGGGGAGCAGCAGAGAGAGAGGGAGACACAAAATCAGAAGCAGGCTCCAGGCTCTGAGCTGTCTGCACAGAGCCCCACGGGGGGCTTGAACCCATGAACGGTAAGATCGTGACCTGAACCGAAGTCGGAGGCACAACAGACTGAGCTACCCAGATGCCCTGAAAGGAATGGTTTATTTTAAATGTTTAATATTTTGTAGGTATCTGAATTTGAACCCTACATAAATACTCCTTCCAAAAAATATCCAGTTAGGTAACCCGCTTTCTGCTAAATGGAAGAATTTCACAGATGGGAGATTCTGTGAAAATGTGGGCTGCCTCGTGGCAGCACTAAAGCTATTGTTCCAGACTGTGTGTTGGGCTACAAAGGACCCTCTGCGAGCACCCAGCTTTTGTCCTTCCCATGCATTAAAGCAGGAGTCTGTCTGCAGAGGGTTTTTTTTTTTTTTTTTTTACATGGGGACTCCACTGGATTGTGGAAAGTGCTAAGGATAAAATGTGTCCTTCCAAATTGAGACAAAAAAAGAGGGGGGTGCATTAGCTGCCTCATGCTGCCTGGTAGTCACAGGGACTGTGGGTCTGTAATATGCTCTGTTCTGTCTGAATAGGTTCAGCTTGATGGGAAGCCCATTACCTGATGCACAGAGAGCTGGAATACCTGGGGACAAGGCTCTTTGGGGAGATGATTACCACTTAATGGGTCTCACTGTCTGGTAAATAAGAACCTGCCTTGGAAGAGGGCTGTGCTCACACATACGGGCTGTTGCAAGATTTTTCTACTGCACAGAATCTTTTTGGATTGATAGCTCTAATTTTTCTGCTTTGGCCATAGGATAAACTCCATCCCTTTGAGGATTCTCACGATGGTGGCTTTCAGACTGGGTGATTTGTACTCCCAGGGCTATGTGCAGGCTTTCCAAGGGGGACACAGGCATGGATGGTTTTAAGGGGATCTCTTTATAAATCCTAAACTTCCATATTTACTCTTTTCTACATTTTCTTTTCTTTTTTAAAGAAATTTTAAAAATGTTTATTCATTTTTGAGAGAGAGAGAGACAGCGTATGAGCGGGGAGAGGCAGAGAGAGAGAGGGAGACAGAGAATCTGAAGCAGGCTCCAGGCTCTGAGCTGTTCGCACAGAGCCTGATGTGGGGCTCGAACCTATGAACTGCGAGAACGTGACCTGAGCCAAAGTGGGATGCTCAATTGACTGAGCCACCTGGGAGCCCCTCTTTTCTACATTTTTTTGTGAGAAAATGCAGTTGGGATCAAGCTCAATTTCCACACTCCCTTTTTATTTCACAATGACCTATATTGTATATCACAAAAGAAAGGCCTCCCCCTCACTCAGTCAGAACCATGTTAGGAGTCTTTTCCATGAGCATTACCTTCCTGGGTAACAAATACAGGGATCTTTCCAAATGTTGGAGTGAAAACTTCTCCCACGGCAAAACTAAACTTCTGTTGTTTCCATTCAGCTATATCTTCCCAATATATAACTGCATTTCAGGTTTGATCATTTTCCAATTTCTGTAATAGAGTGTATTTTGATCAAACATGTGTTACTAATAAACATTTCTTCTGGAACGAAGTCTAATTAAAATCAACACTCAAGCCTGAAGGTCAGGAGGAATTTTAAATATTAAAGTTTTCATTTATAGACACATTGTTATTGCAGAGAGGTATGTTAGGGTAATCGGTGGGACTTTAAAGCATCAAAATGTATCTCAACAGGATTAAATTATGAAGGAGAAGTAATTTGGAAATATGAGTTCAAGGAGAATAAGGAATAATTTAATATTTCTGACAGTTAAGGGAAGAGCTTGTTCATGTGTATTTTAAATTGAAGACCGTGGTTCAAATTGCTTTGGTATTTATATTCTTTTGAGTGATGTGACAGTTTTAATTTAAAATAACAATATTTACAGTATGTTGGAAATTATATCTTTGGCAAACATTTAAACTTGTGATGGAAAAGTTTAAATGTTAACTGCAAAAGTACCTGAAGAGCCACATATTATTTTGGCAAATAAACTTTTTATCCTCAAATACTTTCAGATTTACCTAAAAGATGTAAAGAGAGTGCAGAGTTTCTGTCTGCCCTTCGACTAGTTTCTGCAAATGTGAACATTTACATAACCATGATACATTTGTGAAAACTGAAAATTTAATGTTAACAGAAATAATAACTGAATTCTATATTTGATTCAAATTACCTCAGTCTTTTTCTTGTCTTCATTTTCTTTCTTTCTTCCTTATTTTATTTAAACAAATTTTTTAAATGTTTATTATTTATTTTTGAGAGAGAGAGACAGAGCACAAGTGAGGGATGGGCACAGGGTGGGGGGTGGGGGGGAGACCCAGAATCTGAAGCAGGCTCCCAGCTCTGAGCTGTCAGCACAGAGCTCGACGTGGGGCTCGAATTCACGAACCACGAGATCATGATCTAAGCCGAAGTCAGACACTCAACTGACTGAGCCACCCAGAGGCCTCTCTTTCTTCCTCCTTTTAAAGATATAATGTCTTTTTGTCCATTTCAGGATCCCATCTATGTTACCACATCATACTTAGTTGTCTTGTCTACTTACTTAATCTCCTCTGATCTGTGATAGCTCCCAGGTCCTTTGCTTTAATGACCTTGACAGTTTTGAAGAGGATTGGTCAGGTATTTTTTAGAATATCCATCAATTTGGAATTTTCTGGTGTTTGATTAGATTGGGGTTATGGGTTTTGGAGACAAAGACCACAGAAGTAAAGTGCCTTTATGTAAACATCATATTGAGGGTACATGGAATCAGCATAACATAACTTATTAATGTTAATCTTAGTTATCTGGCCAAAGCAGTGCTTGCCAAGTTTGTCCACCATGATGCTACTATGTTCCATTTCTGAATTCATATTTGTTAGAAGGAAGTCACCAAATCCAATCTACACTCAAGGGTGAAGGGATTATGTCCACATCCTGGAGATGAGACCATCTCCATATGTTCTGCGGGAAGATTTGACCTTTGTGCCTCATATTTCTTCAATAATTTATTTACATATTATGAATTCATGCATATATACATATATTTTAATGTTTAGTTTTGAGAGAGAGAGAGAGACAGAGTGTGAGCAGGGGAGGGTCAGAGAGAGAGGGAGACACAGAGTGTGAAGCAGGTTCCAGGTTCTGAGCTGTCAGCCCAGAGCCTGATGCAGGGCTTGAAAACAATGACGATGAGATCATGACCTGAGCCAAAGTCGGACATTTAACTGATTGAGACACCTAGGCACCCCTGGACTCATGTATATTCAGGGGCTTGATGTACAAATCGACAATGGACAGACGATATATACGAAAAACAAAAACGAAAGAAAACAATAAAAACAAACTCTGACCCACAAACTAACCCATTATCTACACTAATTAGCTCAGAAAGCCAGCCTGCTGTCTATACATCGGGCCTGCAGGAAGTCGATTTGCTATTTCCAGCAATAATTCAGGAAGCCAAATAACAATTCTTGCAACAGTCAGCCCTAAATGGCCAGGACTTGAGGAATAACTGCTAGCTGCCCTAATTTTTGTCCCTACTCCTCATTTAGGACTAACCAGAGGAAGCCAACTGTGAATCCCTCACCCATCACAAAAGATGACCCACTTCTAGTTAGTCCACCTCCAGCCAAAGCACCTCTGAAGCCTCCCTCTTTTTTCCATATAAAGCTTTGCCACCTCTCCACCTGCCTTTGAATATATGCCAAGACGGTAGCACCCAAACACAAATCCAAGTGATGGTCGCTTCCCTTCGTATAGCCTTTGCCTGTTCTCATTTGGTTCATCTCCATTTGTTTCCAGAATATTTATTTTTTACTTGGGTTATAACCCAGTATTACTTTATTTATTCTATCACTCAGTACATTCCAGCTTTGGCCATCGGGAGCCCTTTCAGCTTGGCTCTTGTTTCTCATAAACACGACCGATCCGTTTGTTCCTTTGAGCACTTCCTTTCTTTCTATCAATACCGAATGTTTCAGGCTCAGCCTGTGTATTTCCTTTCTGAGTCCCAGAATCATGTATTTTTCCAAGGAGCCCCGGGTTTTTTTTTTTATTAAAGAATGGTATTTGAAAAAAAAAATGTGGGCACTGACGGGCTGGCCTTGTTGCTACTGGGGTATCACTACTTCTAGGCCCTTCCAGGAGAATGAGCTGGCAAATATATGTATGTATACTACCCATGTATATGTACACCCATGTATAATGATTTTTCTATTTGCATATACATTAAGCTAAACGTGAATTTGGATTAATGTCTCTAACTCTACTGCGGTGCCACAGGATTCGTTCTTGTCTTTCCATAGCTTCTTTTGAACCTTTTTCTCTGTTCGGTGAGGTATGACATGGCTCCAGGGTCAATCATTTATTGATTTACATATTCAATCACAGTATATCCATAAAATTTTCGTTCTTCTTCACCCATACCCCTTGAGAAACACACTTACCTGAAGAGCATCCTGTGCATGTACGGTCTTTTTGCCTTCAACCTTACGTTTTCCGGTCGCAACGCCATTTTCCAACATTACTCAGGTCTTCTTGTCCCCACACTTCTCATTGCGTTATAAATTAATGATAAAAGCTAGAATAATTTCTCATAATGTGAATTCCATCTGGGCATCCCTTGGCATTCTGGTTGATTTTTTTTTTAACGTTTGCATACTTTAGAAGTCAGTCTTTGTGATATACTTAGGGTTTTGACACATGCACAATACCATGTATCCACCATACAGAATGGCTGTGCCTCCCTAAAAATTCACCTATGCACTTCCTTTGTAGTTATCTAGTCCCCCTTTTCTAAATATTGGTGTCCTTTGTTCTGTTTTTCATTGCTATATAGCTTTACCTTTTCCAGAATGTCCTATAAATGTTAATTATATACTATGTATCCTTTTGCATCTGGCTTCTTTCACTTAGCAAAATTTATTTATGACTCATGCATGTTGTTGTGTGAGTCAAGAATTCATTCCTTCTCGTCAGTGACTAGTATTCCATCATATGGATGCACTAAAGTTTGCTTATCCATTGTCCTACGGAAGGGGATTTGGTCGCTTGCGGTGTTTAGAGATCGTGAAAAGCTGGTAAAGCACTTACCTGTAGGTTTGTGCATGAACATAAATTTTCGATTCACTTGGCAATATCTAGGAGTGCAGTTGCGGGATCATAGTGCAGATCTACGTATGACTATATAAGCAAGTGCTAATCTGTCTTCCAAAGTGACGTTACTCGGGGCGCCTGGGTGGCTCAGTCGGTTCAGCGTCCAACTTCAGCTCAGGTCATGATCTCGCGGTATGTGAGTTCGAGCCCCGCGTCGGGCTCTGTGCTGACTGCTCAGAGCCTGGAGCCTGTTTCAGATTCTGTGTCTCCCTCTCTCTCTGACCCTCCCCCGTTCATGCTCTGTCTCTCTCTGTCTCAAAAATAAATAAACGTTAAAAAAAAATTAAAAAAAAAAAAAAGAAAAACATAGTGACGTTACTCTTTGATTTCCCACCGGCAATGAACGAGAGGTCATGTTACTTTCCATCCTTGCTAACACTTTTATTGTCAGGTTTTTTTTTTTTTTTTTTTTTAGCCATTCTAATGTATAGTAAGTCATTTTTTTTAAGTTTATTTATTTATTTTTGGAAGAGAGAGAGAGCACAAGCAGGCGTGGGGCTCGAACCCATGAACTGAGGGATAATGGCCTGCGTTAAAACCAACAGTCAGTTGCTTAACCACCTGAGCCACCCAGGGGCCCCAGTAATGTCATTATTTTAATGGTCATTTCCATAATGACAAATGATCCCGAACATCTTTTCATGTGCTTACTTATCTTACTTAAATTTTCCTTGATGAAGTATCTGTTCAACTCTTTGTTTTTATTTAAGTGGATTGTTTCCTTATTGTTAAATTTTAAGAGCTCTTTTTATGTTCGGGATATGTCCTTTATCAGATATTTAATTTTCAAATATTTTCTCCCAATCTGTGTCTTGCTTCATTTTTTTTTTTTAACATTTGTTTATTTTTGAGAAGAGAGAGAGCATGAGTGGGAGGAGAGAGAAAGAGGGAGACAGAATCTGAAACAGGCTCCGGGCTCTGAGCTGTCAGCGCAGAGCCCAACGCGGGGCTCGAATTCATGGACCGTTGAGATCATGACCTGAGCCAAAGTTGGAGGCTTAGCCGACTGAGCCACCCAGGCACCCCTGTCTTGCTTCATTTTTAATTCTCTTAACAGTGTCTTTCAAAGAGTAAAATTTTAATTAGTCGAAGTTCAATTTATTAAATTTTTCCTTTCATAGATAATGCTTGTGCTGTTGTATCTAAAATTTTATTGCCATAACCACGGTCACACAGATTTTCTCCTGTGCTTTCTTCTAGAAGTTTTATAGTTTTACATTTTACACTTAGTTCGGTGGTCCATTTTGGGTTATATTTGGCATATAGTGTGAGGTATGTGTTGTGGTTCGTGTTTGTGCGTATGGACAGCCAATTGCTTAAGCAACATCTGTTGAAAAATGTATACTTTCTCCGTTGAATTGCCTTTGAACTTTTGTCAAATCTACATTGACTGTATTTGGGTGGGCTTATTTCTGGGCTGTTCCACTTTTCTCTGTGTTTACCTTTTTTGTCAGTAGTACACTTCTGTGAGTATTGTAGCTTTATAGTAAGAATTGAAATCTGGTAATGGGTATCCTTCTGCTTTGTTCTTTTTCAGATTTTCTGTGAGTATTCTAGTTTCTTTTTCTTTTCATTGAAACCTTAGAATCAGCCTTTTGGAGTCTAAAAATGCTTTCTGTATTTTGATGAAGATTTTTCGTGGACTCTGGGCCTGGAGTTCTCTCTTGTCCAGGAAGAGTGGACGCAGGGTTGAAATGAGAGAGAGGCTGATGTCCTGGAGGAGACAAGAGCCCAGAGTAGGGGTTCTTGCTCCGTTTTTATTAGGATCAGAGGGCTTGCAAGCGTGATGGATGTGCACAAAGGGACAATGAATCCGTGAACATTAATACTCATGGGTGTGAGAGAAAGGGGGTTTTGAAGATATGCAGTGTTAGGGATTTGGGTCAATACAAAACAAAATCCTGGTGCTGGACAGATGGTTGTTTACAGCAGGCCTGAGGCACCACATCTGTTTGTCTAAACTTGCCTAGGGGACTAGAAAGAAAGACCATGCTACCTGAGGGTCAACAAGGCACCTTTCTTTTGCTAATTAGCTCCCCTCTGGGCAACTCTGCCCTGCTGTGGACTATAGCCCTCTTTAAGTGCTTATGTATTTTGGTCCTTCCTTCCTGTGAAAGCAGCTTTCTGCTGTTGTACTAAGTTGGGGGGCACTTCCGCCCCGAATACCTAATCTTCCTTTACCTCATCTTGGATGTTTTTATCCTGAGACTTTCTATTCCTATACCTATGTCGTCCTATACTGGGGGCCTTTGCCCTGTTGACCTAATCTGTTTTACCTAATCTTGGATGTGTTCTTCCTGTGGCTTTCTATTTCTTTATGCCTTGTTAACCCATCGGTGCAAACTCAGGGAATTCCTAAACTTATTCCCCACAAAAATTGTGCTGGATTTATAGATCAAATTAGGGAGAATTAATATCTTTACAATACTGGGCCTTTCCAACTCATGAACTATGTATTTCTGCATTTATTTAGGGTTTCTTTGATTCCTCTCAATTGTTTTAGTTTTCAATATACAGATCCTATAGAATATGTATTGTTAGGTTTATACCTGCATTAGTTGGTGTTTAACCATGAAGCAAGATAAGTAGGATGGTCTATCTATCTATCTATCTGTCTATCGAGATTTATTACAATGAATTGGCTCTTGTGGATGTGAGAGCTGGTCAGGAAGAGAAGATCACCAGCAGTACGTTCACAAGTAGGCTTTCTTTCTCTTCCTTCCTCTCTATCTCTCCTTCTCAAGCCTTAGCCTAGCTCTGTTTTTTTAATGTTTATTTATTTTTGAGAGAGACAGACAGACAGAGCGTGAGTGGGGAAGGGGCAGAGAGACAGGGAGACACAGAATCTGAAGCAGGCTCCAGGCTAAGAGCTATCAGCATAGAGGCCGATCTGGGGCTCTAACCCACAAACCTTGAGATCGTGACCTCAGCCAAAATCTGATGCTTAACTGACTAAGCCACCCAGGTGCCCCCCTTTAGCCTACCTCTTAAGGCTTTTCCTAGGACTAAATCAGGGTCTCCTAGATTATCCAGAATTATCTCCCTTACTTAAAATAAACTGATTATGGACTTTGAATCTTTTCTTTTTCAAAGTGTATTTATTTAATTTTGAGAGAGATAGATAGAGAGGCAGAGAGACAGTGAAAGAAAGAATCCCTAGCAGGTTCCACACCTTCAGAGTGGAACCTGATGAGGGGCTTGAACTCACAACTGGGGGATCATGACCTGAGCGGAAATCAAGAGTTGGACTGAGCCACACAGGTGCCCAGTATTTAAATCCTTACAATACTTTTATAGCAACAACTAGATGGAATCTTTGGGAACTGTAGGTTAGGCTAGGTGACACATCAGAAAATCTATTATAATACTTGAGCATTTCATTTTTAAATATTACAAATGGTGTGTAATTTTAATTTCAGTGTTTTGTTTGTGGCATTTAAAGATACAACTTCCTGGGGTGCCTGGGTGGTTGATTCGGTTGAGCATCCGACTTTAGCTCAGGTCATGATCTCACAGCTCGTCAGTTCGAGCCCCACGTCGGGCTCTGTGCTGACAGCTTGGAGCCTGGAGCGTGCTTAGGATTCTGTGTCTCCCTCTCTCTCTCTGCCCCTAACCCACTCACATTCTGTCTCTGTGCCTCTCAAAAATAAATAAACATTAAAGATACAACTTTCTGTTGTATATGGAACCTATACCCTGCAGCCTTGCTAAATTCACTTAGTTACAGCAGGGTTTATTTGTAGATTCTTTAGGACTTTTGACATCATCAATTATATTGTCTCAAATAAAGAAAATTTTAGCTCTTCCTTTCCCATCTGCATGCCTTTTATTTCCCTTTTCTGTCTTTTTTGCATCAACTAGGACTTCTAGTACTCTGTGGAATTGGAGTGGTGAGAGAGAACATCTTTGCCTTGTTTCTGATTTTAAAGGGATTGCATTTAGTCTCTCACCATAAAGTATGATGTTAGGGGTAGTTCTTTTGTAGATTCACTATTAGATTTAGGACGTTTCTTTGTGTTTCTGGTTTGCTTTGTAGTGTCATGAATTGATGTTGTATTGTCTTGAATGCTTTTTCTATATTTATTTATATAATCAGAGATCTTTTCTTATTTAGCCAGTTAATGTGGTGAATGCTATGATTGAGTTTCAAATATTGAACCAGCTTTGTATTCCTATATGAACCACAGTTGGTTGTGCTATATTATCCATTTTATATATTGCTGGGTTTGATTTGGTAGTATTATTAATTTTTTAAGATTTTTATTTTTTTAAGTATTCTCTACACCCAATGTGGGACTTGAACTCATGACCTTGAGATCAAGAGTTGCAAGCTTCACCGACTGAGCCAACCATGCACCAAAATAATTTGGTATTATTTTGAAGAATAGTTTTACATTCATCATTCATGAGAGATACTGGTCTATAGTTTCCCTTTTCTGTAATGTATTTGTGTAGCTTAGGTATTAGATTAATGCTTGTCTCTTTTCAAAGTTTTTGTTAATGTTTATTTATTCTTAAGAAAGAGAGAGAGAGAGACAGACAGACAGACCATGAGCAAGAGAGGGGCAGAGAGAGACTGAGACACAGAATCCGAAGCAGGGCCAGGCTCTGAGCTGTCAGCACAGAGCCCAACACGGGGCTCAAACTCACAAACTGTGAGATCGTGACCTGAGCCGAAGTTGGACACTTAACCAACTGAACCACCCAGGCACCCCAATGCTTTCCTTTTTTAGATGTCATCTTAATTCAGTAAAAGTTCAGATGTCAACTTAAAGAGCCTGAGGAGGTACTTGTCATCGTAAAAAATTAGTGTGGCAGGCATGTGAGGAGAAGCGTTTTGAAGGGGAGTGGTTTATACTGACAGTCAGTGGGACCTTTTACTACTTCTTGGCACTCTTTTGCCTTTGGTGTGTGTTCTGTGTCTAAAAGCTTGCATCCTTGGGGCGCTTGGGTGGCTTAGTTGGTGATGCATTTTCTGTTGATTTTGGTTTAGGTCATGTTCCCAGCGTGGAGGGATGGAGCCCCTCGTCGGGCTCTGCGCTGAGCTGGGGGCCTGCTTGAGATTCTCTCTCTCTCTCTCTCTCTCTCTCTCTCTCCCCTGCTCCTCTCCCTTGCTCTCTCTTTCTCTAAAATGAAAACATAAAAAAAAAAAAGCTTGCACCCCTAACTTTGCTTCAGCGGGCTGTGCTGTCAGCCTAGCAGACCTTGTGCTGCAGAAACAGAGAGTTAGATGTATCTGAGATTTTATATGTCCCCATGTCCTCCTCAGTCAATTGGACTGTTGTGTGCCAAAGTATGAAGGTCTGTTTCTTTGCCTTTGCATGAGTCGATTTGGAGGGATGACTCATCTTCTAGAACTGCCCTGAAGCACCAGGTGGAAGCTATCCTCCATGGACCCTTGCCTGAAATCAAGTCTTTGCTTGCCTTGCCGGCTGTCTCTGCCTTGATCCCACTACTTCTGCCTTACTGCTTCCTCCTGGAAGCATGTACTGAATAAATATATAATTTTTTACTTTATTTATTTACCTTTTTTAGAGAGACTAAAGCAGCGTGAGCGGGGGAGGGGCAGGGAGAGAGGGAAATAGTGAATTCCAAGCAAGCTCTGCATTCTTGGCTAGGAGCTCCATGCGGGTCCCGAACTCATGAAAACCGTGAGATTGTGACCTGACTCGAAACCAAGAGTCAGAGGCTTAACCAACTGAGCCGCCCAGGCACCCCATAAATTTCTTGAGCACAAATCCTCCTCGTGGGATTTGCTTCCAGGAAACTCAATCTAGGTTACCCATCAATCTTTTCTCCCACAGTGCTACCACACTTCCCTTCATTTCGTCATTACTCTTATTCTCTTCATGCCGAAGTAATGTGACACTTTGTGCTGTCTCAGCCTTGAATCCACCCCCCCCCCCCCCCCACCGCGTCTCTGCATGGTGACAACAAAATTGAAGGCCATTTCCTGGCGCCTGGGTGGCTCAGTCGGTTAAGCGTCCGACTTCGGCTCAGGTCACGATCTCACAGTTCATGGGTTCAAGCCCCGCGTCGTGATCTGTGCTGATGGCTCAGAGCCTGGAGCCTGCTTCAGATTCTGTGTCTCTCTCTCTCTCTCTCTCTCTCTGCCCCTCCTTGCTCACGCTCTGTCTCTCAAAAATTAATAAATAAAGATTGAAAGAAAAAATTACAAAAAAAGAAATAATCGAAGGCCATTTCAAAGTTCAAATCTTCTGAAAAATCCTACTGGACATTTCTTACAGGTAATTAACCTGTCCTCTGGACCCATAGAGCACTGCATTTTTGTGTCTTTGTTCACACATGAGTTTCTTTTGCTAGAATTGAAATTTCTTAATTGTGGGAGACAAATTTTCTTCATTTTGGTTTCCCTAGCACTATACTGGTATGTAACAAGTGCTTCAAAAATATTTGTAGAATAAATTAGATAACTAGTTAAACTTATGCTTCTAGTACATCTAGTCTGTATTGAATTTACATATCCGTGTATGTAATGTGCATATTATTTCCTTTTATTGTCAAACCATTTCATGAACATGCTGGGGCTCCTGGGTGGCTCAGTCAGTTGAGCTTCTGACTCTTGCCTTAAGCTCAGGTCATGATGCCACAGTTTGTGGGATTAAGCTCTTTCTCCCTCTCGCTCTGCGTCTCCCCCACAAAAGAAAGAAATAAACTTAAAAAACAGATGCTTCTAGAAAGGGAATCTAATTTCCAGCACATAGGCAAGAGCCAGCGGGGGAAGCCTGTAACTTTCATTAGAGAGCCCTCAGGCACACCTACATGAGCTCTTTGAGTGATATCACAGTCTTCTCTGGATGGGAAGTATTTATTGTCTGCATTACATGGATATGGGAAATGAAGATTTAGGCGCATTAAATTATCCACCCATGTTTTGCACCTGTGTCCATCCAAATACGAACCAAGGCAAAGGCCACTATATTAATAGTGAAGAATGACTTTACAGGTCTTCTTTCTGTCACTCCCCCTAACCCTGGTTGTTCAACTTTGGTCACTGATGCCCATGCTGCATGGTCAAAATGGTCACATGGGACACTGTCGCTGAGCAGTAGGCTCCAGGGTAAAACTGCATCGAGAAGCCCTGATTTGTCATCCAAGAGTGTACATTTTGCTGATCTTTGCTCCAGGAGAAAGTCACAAAAAGCAGTGATTTGAAAATAAAAAAAGAAAGGGTCTGTGGATCAGAAACCCTTAATCTGATCTATGGTCCAGGAGTTATGACTGACATGGTGATTTGGATCCCCAGAGGTTGTCAAAGATTAAAGGGGAAAGTATGTTTGACCAAAGGAGAACAAGATACATAGAAAAGTGTTTAGTGCAAATGACTAGGAAATTGAGTAGACTGAGACAACCAGTACTTAGGATGCACCATGTGACGTGACCAAAGTAATGCTGACAGAACATCCAGAAGTAGGAGGCATCTGACTTCCTTTTTTCTAATGGCCATTGTCTACATCTGTGCGATCTGTGTGTTGCACCATGGTGGCCGCCTAAAGGCCTTAGTTGGGGCTGAATTGTCTGCCTCTAGGATGGAGAACAGGTGTTTTTTTCCTACTGTATCCACCTAGAAGGGCATCTTTTTCTCATTTGCACAATTTGCACAATGGCCCAATTTCTGTTTTCTTTCTTTCTTTCTTTCTTTCTTTCTTTCTTTCTTTCTTTCTTCCTCTCTCTCTTTCTTTCTTTCTTTCTTTCTTCCTTTCTCTCTCTCTCTCTCTCTCTCTTTCTTTCTTTCTCTCTCTCTCTCTTTCTTTCTTTCTTTCTTTTTTTAAATGTTTATTTATTTTTGAGAGAGAGAGAGAGACAGATCTTGAGCCAGGGTTGGGGCAGAGAGAGAGGGAGACACAGAATCCGAAGCAGGCTCCAGACTCTCAGGTGTCAGCACAGATCTCCACTCCTGGCTCTAGCTCACCAGCTGTGAGGTCATGACCTGAGCCAAAGTAAGACACTTAACCCATTGAGCCTCCCATCCCCCCCACCCCCCATCTTCTTTTGGTAATAGCACCACCTTACTTTTCCCTTGGAATGATCCCCCAGCATGTGTCATGGGGCTGGTCAGATTTTATGTTGTGCTGGTCCAAATGCTCCCACCCTAGGGGTTCACTCATGAGCCCCGCTGGGTGAATAGGGCTGTCCTGGGAATTGCAACTTGAGATCGGTGGCACAGGGTCGGGGGTGTTTGAAGCTGATTTATTGTGTAGCTGGAGCTGGGATTAAATTTTTGCTGCTGAGATCCTCAGAGCCCCCTGGCTCCCTTGCTTCTTGAGTTCTAAAACTTTACCAATTCCTTTCACCCTTTCAGTCAAAACGAGGATGGCTGTAGAGGGAAACTATGGCTCAAAGAAAGATTCTTGTTGATCAACAAATAGAAAGGAGACCAGAATCTGAGCTCTTTGAGGTTTTAGCCCTCAAAAGTAATATTAATTCAGCTGTTCTTTCAACAACTACCGAGTTTTTTTTTTTATTTTCAATTCTCAGTAGGCATTTTTTACCCTTTCAAGTTTGTGAATCAGTTTGTGTTTTTTTTTAAAGGTTTTTTAACATTTATTCATTTCTCAGAGACAGAGAGACAGATTGTGAGTGGGGGATGGGCAGGAGGAGAGAGAGAGAGAGAGAGAGGGAGACACAAAATCTGAAATAGGCTCCAGGCTCTGAGCTGTCAGCACAGATCCTGATGCAGGGCTTGAACTCATGGACCGCGAGATCATGACCTGAGCCGATGTCAGATGCTTAACCAACTGAACCACCCAGGTACCCCTTTATTTCATTTATTTTATATGAGAGAGAGTGAGCAAGCAGGGGAGGCAGCCGACGGGAGAAAGAGAGAATCTTAGGCAGGATCCATGTTCAGCTTGGAGCCCGATGGGGGGCTCCATCTCAGGATCCTGAGATCATGACCTGAACCAAAATCAAGAGTTAGATGCTTATTTGGTGGAGTGTCTGACTCTTGATTTCAGCTCAGGTTATGATCTCACAGTTTGTGGGTTCCACGGCCCGTGTCAGGCTCTGCACTGACAACAGAGAGCGGACCTTGCTTTGGATTCTCTCTCCCTCTTTCTCTGCTCCTCGTCTGCTTGCTATCTCTCTCTCTCTCTCTCTCTCTCTTCTCTGTCTCTCTCTCTCAAAATAAATAAATAAACTTAAAAACAACAACAACCAACAACAGCTAGTATGTTACACGTAAGGGAGTGTTTCTTATTTTTTCCCGATATACCATTGTACGTTTAATATCTCTTATAATCAACAGTATCTGACAGACCGAGTCCCAGTAACCGGTGCCTCACATAACTGAAATTGAAGGTTTTCTTGGGCAGTCCCATCAAGGCCGGCGCCAAAGGAGATGTGGTTTAAGGTGAAGCCTCAGCACGAATCTATCCCAGCTTATTGGTACTTTTATATTTTAGCAGTTTCCCTGTCTTCAGCAAGAATCTGCTGGCACTGTTCTGCCCATCATTCTAGTAGTTCATAGGTATAGTGAAATCTACTCAGAATGGTTTATTCTCGTTCTATAGAGATGACTGCTAGGAGGCTGAATAGCTCTGCTCTCTACAGGCTCCAGAGTAACATTCTACTCAGTCGAGGGTTACACGCTCTGTATGAGCTATCCTCGGTTTTCAGTCCGAGTTTGCAAGGCTGCCTTGAGGACATTTCTAACTCTGGGTTAGATGCCGTCTCTGGCAGAGTGTGAGCTTTGATCAATAAGCCACAGGTTTGCTTTCTAGAAAGTTTGACCCTCACTTTAAACAATTTCTGAAATCAAGATGCTTCATAGAGCAGGTCTAAAAATTGTCAAGTAACTTCTAAATAAACCCCATTCTTTTACTTGAAAATTAATTTTACTTTTTACTTAAAAAGCATTGTTCCTTCTCTTTGAGAATGAGTTGTTTTTTTTTTAAGTTTATCTTGGGGTGGGGGGAGTGAGAGAGAGACAGAAAATGAGAGAGCACAAGTGGGGGAGGCAGAGAAAAGAGAGGGAGACAGAGGATCCGAAGCAGGCTCTGTGCTACCAGCACATAGCCCGCGGAGGGGCTCAAACTCAAGAACCATGAGATCATGTCCTGAGCCAAATTTGGATGCCTCACCGACTGAGCCACCCAGGCGCCCCAAAGAATGAGTTTTTAAAATTTTTAAAATTTATTTTTTATAGTTTAAATTTTAAAAATTATTTATTTATTTTTGAGAGACAGAGTGAGACCGAGCGTGAACGGGGGAAGGGCAGAAAGAGAGGGAGACACAGATTTAAAAAGCAGGCTCCAGGCTCCAAGCAAGCGGTCAGCACAGAGGTCGACGCGGGCCTTGAACCCATGAACTGTGAGATCATGACCTGAGCCGAAGTGGGATGCTCACCCAACTGAGCCACCCAGGCGCCCCAGAATGAGTTTTTTTTTTTTTAAATGAGATATAAATTCATGCCATGGTCACGTTATGTGCAGTATGCAATCACTGTAGTAAAAACTAAGAGAGTCAGAAAGTTAGAAATAAGGGCAGATTTGAAAGAACTCATGGTTTTCTAAGTCTCTTAACTACTGTGGACCTTGTATAAAGACAGGGATGGTGGTTGACCCGTCTGACCCTCGGTGTCATGGGAGATATTAGAGACAGGGCTTTGGAAACTTACCCGCTCTACAAATCCAAGCTGTTATTATTACAGCTGGTTGTTCAGGCTGAAAGGAATTTTATCTCAATAAAACAATTTCAAGCAGGCCGACACCACAAATTAGGCATTCCCACAGCCATCACTGAACCTGACAGCAAACAGAATATAGAAGCAGGGCCTGCCATGAAAATATTGAGCCAAATCAATTATTAATTGACAGGTATGTGTGAAATGTTTGGTTTTGAATTACTGATGGTAGATCTCAAGGAAGTCAAGGCAGAAGGCCACCTTACCTCTCCAGAATGTGAAGGTGAGTGGTTGAGGGAAAAATAAAGAAAAAGGTACATGCCCACGGGCACAGAACTCAGTGAGACCCAAAGGAAATCAGGCAGAGGTGTGTTAAACTACATTATAATGTATATTTAACCATTCAGCAGTCCCTTTGCTCCCTGCCCAGTTTACAAAAATGACTGAGGTAAAGTAGTTGTCCAGGAAGGAGAAGTTCAGAATAAAGTGAGTTAGGATCAGGGAAGTAAGCACTAAACCCTAATACCTTAAGTTTCTTATATAATGCCGTATGTTTCATTTTGAGAGAGAGAGCAAGCGTGCGTGTGCGCAGGGGCGAGTTGGGGAGGGGCAGAGAGGGAGGGGGACCGAGAATCCGAAGTGGGCTCCTGGTTGACAGTAGAGATCCTGATGCGGGGCCTGAACTCATGAACCCTGAGATCAAGACCCGAGTTGAAGTCCAAGGGTTAACGGACAGAGCCACCCAGGCGCCCCTATCACACCGTATGTTTAAACTGCATTTTGAAAGTAACAGTTTATGAGACAAAATAGACTTGAGCCATACCACCCAAAACTTATGGCAAATATTAGCCAGGGAACTATCAAAAATAAGTGTGCGAGACTAATAACACACTGGCACAGAGAAATCTGCACGGATATGTGTACCTGGCGTTACAGTCTTGTCAACCTTTTGCTCCCTGGAACATTGGAGTTTCTATTTCCTCCTCCAACATTGGCCCTAGAGAACTGTTTCATCCAACATTATATTGCATCAAAATTAAACATTTCATCCAGCATGTAGACTTCTTCATCACTTTCTATCAACCTGAAGGGAAATGAATGCCTTTGCAGCTTCTGTACCTGCCTTCAGAACTACTGCATTAGAGCAATTCCTGAAGTCACTGAGCCACTTGCACTAAAGGAATTGCCTTCTACAGGATTTTTAGGTTTTTTTCTTAAGGTCTTCATGTATTGCTACATCTTCCCTGTTCAGTGTGGAAAAAACTCATTTCCAGTTGCTCAAAGCATTACATGCAGAAGTCGTGGTCTGTGTATGCTTTTTTCCATGAGGGACAGCTACATGTTTTGTGGGTTCTGAAGTTCATATAATTTGGAGGGCTTCCCTTCAAGAATATCAAATTTTACTTTATTTTATTGTCTTATATTATTTTATCTCATCTCATTTCATTTCATATTATTTATTTTGAGAGAAAGGGTGTGAGAGCAAGGCAGGGGCAAAAAGAGAGGGGGAGAGAGAGAATCCCAAGCAGGCTCTGCACTGTCAGTGAGGAGCCCTGTGTGGGGCTCGAACTCATGGACTGCAAGATCGTGACCTGAGCCGAAGTCGAACGCTTGATTGACTGAGCCACCCAGGTGCCCCAAGAATGTCATATTTTATATGAAATTAAATAACAGGGTGTTTAATAGGAAAAATGTCAGTGACTCTGGAAGTGAGTGGAATCTTTAAGACACAAGGCAGAAGGAAGTATACATAAACACTACTCCACTTGATGACATTGTTTCTTATTTCAGAAATTCTGAAATCATGATACTTGTAGGCTAGAATTGAACAATTATGTAAATGGATCACCACTGTTAGGAGCCAGATGTCTGTTGGAATGGGAAGTTACACATAATCAAGGGGAGGGAGGCTAGAATGATCTATGGAGACATCGGTTTGAACTGGTGTTTACCTTAATATAGACACAGGTGGCTACATATAGAAATATTAAATTAATTATAGCCACATGTACTTTCTTATTCTGTCCGAGGATTGTAGACATAAAACACCCTAACATCAACACATACACTTGGAGCAAAGATCTTGGGTTTTAAGACCGTCCTCAATAAAAGGAATTAAGACTTCAGAGAAATTATTCTAGAACGTGAGTAGGAAATATACAAGATGAGCCTACGGCATGTTGCAGTGACGGAGAGAAAAAAAGTGCTCAAAAACAGACACACACACACACACACACACACACTAATGGTTTTACTGTCAAAGGGACACAGAAGAAAGTGAAAGTACTCTCCTCCGTGGACAAAGCCAGAACACTTTGAGCCACCAATTAAGTGAAATAGAATTGAGCTGAGAGTATAAAAGAACTATCCCTGAGTCCATAATGCTACAAATACATGACTGTATAAATAAGTAAATGGGGGAGAATTGATAAACGTATGCAGAAAATTTCATTAATGTATGTAGGTACCCTTCCCTCTGCGATGTGGCTGTAACTCCCCACTCCTTATGCAAGGACTGCGTGTAGTCACTTTCTTCTAAAGATTACAGTAGGAAAAAAGGGAAAAGGAGGTAACTTTATAGTCAAGAAACCTGACAAATTCTACCTCAGCCAGGAGATGAAGGTTAATATCATGAGTGATAAGTCATGTCGATAGTATTGAATCTTGATGCGATGTGATGAGACTGTCACTTTATTTCTGTGGTCTTTCTCTCCAAAACTCATAACCCCTGTCTACCCTTGATCCTAACCAAAAGGCTGATTAGCGATCATAACCCCTGTCTAATCATTAGAAAAACATCAGACAGATCTCAATTGAGAGACATTCTATTTGACCAGTACTCCCCGAAACTGTCGAGGTCATCAAAAACAGAGTCTGACAAATATCATATGATTTCGCTCATCTGTGGAATTTGAGAAAAAAAAACACATGAACATAGGGGAAGGGATAAAAAAAAATGAGAAAGGGAACCAAACCATAAGAGACTCTTAACTATAGAGAACAAAACTGAGGGTTGACCGAAGGAGGTGAGAGATGGGCTAGACAAGTGATGGCCACTAAGGAGGGCACTGGTGATGAGCACTGGGTGTTCTATGTAAGTGAAGAATCGCTCATTTCTAGTCAGTTTTACCATATATGTTAACTACGATTTAAATAAAAACTTGCAATAAAAAAACAACGTGACAAACAACATAAAACCGGAGTCTGAGGAAGTGTCACAGTCAAGAGAAGCCTAAGGAAACGTGTCAACTTAATGTAATTGTGGCTAAATAAAATTCTCAAAATGACAAAATTGTGGGGATGGAGAAAAAAGTAGTAGCTGGCAAGGTTGGGAGTGTTGGGGGAAGGGGGGGGCTGGGAGTGAATCTAAAGAGGTGGCACTACGGGTGCCTGCGTGGCTCAGTAGGTTGAACGTCCAGCTTTGGCTCAGGTCATGATCTCAAGGTTTCTGAGTTCGAGTCCTGCGTTGGGCTCTGTCCTGACAGCTCAGAGCCTGGAGCCTGTTTCAGATTCTGTGTCTCCCTCTCTCTCTGCCCCTCCCCCATTCACACTGTCTGTGTCTCTCTCTTTCAAAAATAAATAAACATTAAAAAAAATAGAGAGGTCGCACTAGGCAGGTCTTTGAGATATTGGAATGGTTCTGTATCTTGATTGTGGTCATCGTTGTATGAATCTACACATGTGATGAGATGATATAGAACTATATGGACCTTTATTTTACTATCCCTTTATTTTATTACCTAGCATAAGTTGATACAGTGGGCAGTAGGACTATGCCTGCAAGCCACTCCTATGCTGTATTGCATGTTATACTAGGACTATCAGCATTAACTTGGTCACATTGCCCACTGCACCCACGTTGCCCACTCTCCATAATCTACATATATCTCCAACTCGCTTTTCCCTTGGCTGGGTACCAGGATGCCTGCATTCATTTTAATGCCTCATGGACTCATGGGCATGTTATAATATCTCCTTGCCAGTTCTGCAAATATTCCCATGGGAACACAATGTTAGGGTTCTTCCTAGGGTCTGGGAAGGGGCCCATGTAATTGAGGGTCCCTAAATTTTAGCTTCATTAGCTTCCTGGCAAATCTACTTCTGCATTCCATGTTGTACTGGTGTCATCCCACTATTAATTGTGTATGAACCCAGCTCACAAAGAGGGTTGTTGTGGTGCAGCCGATAATACTGCTGTGTATGATAAATGCTGTAGCATTGAAGGAAGAGTCAGATTTTGGCCAGAGTGCTAAGGGGTCAGGGGTGTGAAATCTAGAGAGAAGAAACCGCAGTTGAAAACCCTCCCCAATCTCAGGGCTTTGACTTTGGAGAGGCAAAGCAGAATGGGAAAGCTCCAAGTCAAGGGGATGTCTTTGTTAGCCCCATGGCTCTCAGAAAGAGATTTGTGAACCATCCAGAAAAGGAAATACTGGGATGGAACCACATGGCTTCTCCACTTGTGAATGTGAAGCTCCCAGATACTCCCTTACACTTCTGCAGCCCTGGATGCCTGTAACCCAGAGCCCAGCCTGTCTGAAATTTGGAAAAAGGCCACTTCCACGTCCTTCTGGAAGGAGTCATGGCAGGGACGTCTGCTCCATTTTACCTCCCTAGGAAAGGAGGAGGGAACATGGTCTATCCCGAAGCAACCCTATTCAGTGTTATTCTCCTGGCAACTACGTGTAGAAAGTTCATCTGGATGATAACTCCGGTTAAATCTGAGGTTTCAAAATGTAACGTTCATTGGGATCACCAAGGTGCTTGTTTGAAAGGAATCATGTGGGCAACCCCAGGGATAGCGAGGCAGGGGGGTGCGTGGGTTTCGTTCTGAAAAACACTGAGCTTCTGTCCTTCGGGTGAGACTGGCATTGGGGACTACTTGATTCTTTCCTTTCTTTCTTTCTTTCTTTTTCTTTTTTTTTTTTTTTTTGATAGTTGCCTTCTATCTAGATTGCCGGAGGGGAAAAGACTAATTAAAAACGTGGCCCCCTACTTATCTTGCTGCGATAATTGCTCTGCAAAAGCACAGATGATGTAATGGTCCAGTCCCTCGCGGTTTTTGCCTACCCTTTCTGAAGTCCCCTCTGATGGAGGGCTCCTTGGTCCTGAGACAGGATCACCCTTTCCTCCAGGGGGTGGGGGCAGGGCAGGTCTGCAGCACCCAGGGGCTGGCACACACTTCTCTGCTCTTCCCTTAACTGTCTGCCCTCCTGCACCTGAGCCACAAATGCCAATTAGGAACAGATGTAAACAGCATATGCCTGAGTGTACAAGCCGTCTGTTCTAGAAAGCACAGTAATCTTTGGCTTCCTAGTGCTTGAACTAGCGGAAATGTTAATTTTAGATCATTTCTCCTAAAAGTATATGTGCTACCTCGCCAGCTGTGTGTGGTTTACAGACTCAGCATGGGGATTCACGGAGCATTTCCACATCTAAAAGGATTCTCCTCCAACTGCACAAGGCCATCAATCGAGAGGCCTGTTCCCTGGCTCAGAAGGAAAACTCTCCTGCCCTCCGATAATTCCGGGTGACTGTGTGTGCCCTGTCACAGGCTCCCTGCATGGAGAAGGCTTGTTTTCACACGGAGCTGGACTTTAGTTTGCCATGCAGTGACGCGTTCCACAGGATTTCAGGGCAGACAGGGACGAGGGAAGCTGGAGTCGGGACTCGGGCATTCTCTGTGGACTCTGAAACTCCCGCTCTCCCGCTCAAAGCTCCTATCCTGCTGGTTGAGAGATAGCCAAATGAGGATTAAGCTAGGAGTTACTGAGTGACTCTTGCATGCTTCATCTAGTTTAACCTTCTTCACAACTCTGTAAGGCAAATCGTGTTTTTATTATCTGGGTGTCCCTAGGAAACAGAGCCTTGGGCCGGGATTTAGTGTTCACTTGCTTTCTCTAGGAGAGGCATTCTCAGAGCAGGGAGAGTGAGGGAAAAGGGAAATTGGTAGGAAAGGCTAGGAAGCAAAGCCTTGAGATTTATTACTATACTGGCCACTGTCTCACCACGAGCCTTGAAGAGCCACAGCTAGATCGCCCACGAGGTCCACGTAGGCACGGGCACGGGGCATCTTGGAACAGGCTGGGTGGACAGCTCCTGTTTTGGAACATTCCATCGGAGGGATTTTGCCTGACTTATTCCATCTGCTGCCTCTCACTGGTTCACGTTTGCTCTGGGAGGGGGCGGGTATAAACGGCCTCCTACCTGTAGGTCGTTTTAATCAAGCCCCTGTAGCAGCTGTTCTGGAAGCCAGGTTCTGCGTGTTGTGGTGTGGCCTTTCCCTGGACTACAGGATTGGCTGAAAGAGTCAGAGACTGGAAACGTGTGGCTTCTCACTTCCGAGCAGCAGAGCCACGCTAATCGATCAGTGTATCAGTGGGGTCTTCGGGGAAGCAGACGGTGACATGGAAGTAGGTGTGTAGGGGTTCCCTCCTGGGGAAAGTGAGGGGGGAAGGAGCGCGATCAAGCAGTGGGAAGCCTCAAACCTGCTACTGACCTGACAGCCCCCCCCCCCCCAGATAGGGTCTAGCCTGCCGTGCCCTGTGATTGGTTGGGAGCTGCCTCAGCCCCAAACCTCGCATGCATGTTGGCAGAGACACCAGCTAACTGTGCTCCTTGTGACTGAGGGGCAAGATCTCTCTCTTTTTCTTTTTTAAGTTTATTTACTTATTCTGAGAGAGAGAGAGAGAGGGAGAGAGCATGAGTTGGGGAGGGGCAGCAGAGAAAGAGCGAGAGAGAGCGAGAGAGAGCGAGAGAGCGGATCCCAAGCAGGCTCCGTGCTCAGTCCAGAGCCCGGCACGGGGTTCGATCCCACGAACCTTGAGATCATGACCTGAGCCTAAACCAAGAGTCGGGTGCCCGCAAGATCTTCTTTGAAGCGAAGTAAGAACGGTGAACGTCCCTGGCTGCCACAATTGGCCACAAAGGTGGTGGGAATGAAATCCACAGACAAGGGAACAGGAGTAACGTTGAGGAGGTACAGAAGCGAATCAGTCTGATAGGGGATTGCACCCATTTGATGGATAGAAGGGAGACTTCATAGGTTTTTATCAGTTATTTAAGTGTGGAAGGCTAGTCAGTATAATTGTCAAGATCTGAACTCAGTTTTAGCTGACGCGAAGGCATTTGGTTCTTTGTGCAGGTCCGGTGTCTTATGATGCTGTGGCAGGCAAGGAATCTCACAAATTTTCTTTCTTAAAAAAAATTGTTTTTTTAATGTTTATTTATTTTTGAGAGAGAGAGAGAGTGCAAGCAGGGGAGAGGCAGAAAGAGGGAGACACAGAAACCGAAGCAGGCTCCAGGTTCTGAGCTGTCAGCACAGAGCCTGATGCGGGGCTCCAACCCTCGTACCGTGAGACCATGACCCGAGCCGAAGTCGGATGCTTAACCGACTGAGCCACCCAGGCGCCCCGAGGAGGCTAGCGAAGTTTCTGCTGGGGGAATCATGTGATGTGATTGGGTTTGTCTCCTAGTTATTATTTCTCATTTGTAGCGTCCAAACCAACTCCCTGATCTTTCTGGAGGTTTTGCAAACTGCTCAAACCTTCATGATGTATCATTTGTGTACTTCAAACAGCTAGAGCCTGATGTATGGCCACGGTGAGGGGCCCTTGCCAGTAGAGTGCTTTTTAATAAAGATTTTATGGAGGGATTTCCAGAATTCCAAGGAAGAGAGTTTGCTAAATTACGGCGATGACCTGGCTCACAGGCAAATGAACCTGAACCCAACCCATTGTATTGTTATTCCTTGTAGAGAGCCATGGATTGCCAGGCCTTCCAAAGATCCAGCATGATTCTTTTCAAATCTCATGGTATTGTTGAGCATGAACTGAGGCAACCAAGTCACCAGGGGGTTGTGGACCCAGTGTCGGATTGTTCTCTTTGGGTTTATGAGAGCTGGGTTGTAAATTTTCTGGAATTTTGCAAATATTGGTGGCTTGGAATAGATTAGGGTAGAGTATTCACACCTTGAAAATTGGCCAAACGTACACATTGGTCTTTCCCTCCCTCCCCATGGCTTTGCTAGAGAGCCCATTTCTCAGTGTCACCTGGAACGTACCTCTACAGCCTTTGGAATAAATTTGTGTGTGTGTGTGTGTGTGTGTGTGTGTGTGTGTGGTACTCTATGCAGTCTGTTTTCTGGGGTCAGATTTGATGTTTTTAGTGTGATATGAGGGCACAGAAATATGCCTCCTGCTTCCTGAATTTCCATCTCCATTGTTGCATTTATTTCTATGTCAACAAGCACCCCCAACGAAGTGGTGTTAAAAACATGTGTCATGCCTAGGGATTCTGTGTGTCAGGGGTTCGTGCTGGGCATATGGGGATGGTTTGTCTCTGCCACATCATGTCTGGGGCCTCTGTCGGGAAGATTTACATGACTAGGTGTGAATTCAGTGGCTGAGGCTGGAATTATCTGGAAGGTTTTTTGCTCACATGCCTAGAATTCCTCAAAGACCTTGGTTATCTGCAGCTCTCAAGCAGAGGAGGACACATGACCTCTCCATGTGGCTGAGCTTCTTTTTCTTTTTTAATTTTTGTTAATGATTTTTTAGTTTTGAGAAAGAGAGAGTGAGAGAGGGAGACTGCAAGCGGGTGAGGGGCAGAGAGAGAGGGAGAGATGGAATCGGAAGCAGGCTCCAGACTCTGAGCTATCATCACAGAGCCCGATGCGGGGCTTGAACCCATGAACCGTGAGATCATGACTTAAGCCGAAGTCGGATGCTTAACCGACTGAACCACCCAGGCGCCCTATGGCTCAGCTTAAAAGCATAGTGGCGAGCCCCAAAAAGCAGTGTACTAAGAGGGATGATCAGAAATTATGCGTTTAAAGGGAGCCTGGTAGAACTTTATGGCTCTTTATGACCCAGGCTTAGAAGCCACACTGTATTACTTCAGTGATGTTTTAATGGTTGAAGCATTCACGAGTATACCCAGATTCAAGGCAAGGACCTCACAAGTCCGTGGGAGATTTCATAAAGAATTTAGAGCACTGTTTTTAAACCACTCCTCCCCCCATCCTGTCCCTAATATACATCTTGTCAAACATTTTGAAATAGTGCTATTCAGGATTTATTCCTTGGAGGTAACAGTGAGAAGAAATTCTCTTGGAAATCAATACTTTATCAGTGTATCATAGGTGATGTTTTCCAATGTGATAGTCTAGAACAGGTCACAATGGACTGGAGGTTGCATAGAACATTCAGGACCTGGCGCCTGGGACAAGAAGGGGTTATGGGAGATATGTAGGGACTGAAAAATTACTTCTCAAGTTAGCATATGGTAGCCCTGCTCGTTGGCGTCATAGGGAAGAGTCCAGAGTGTGGAAAACCTATCCATTCCTCAGAAAACCTCAGAGTAAGGAGAGGCTCCTTGCCACCTTAACCGCCACTCCCTTGTGTGTCTCTATTTATGTGCCAGATTCTGTGCTGGATTTTGGGAGGCACTGAGAATGAGGGAGAACAAACACTTCTTCCTGTCCAGGAACTTTTCCTCGAGTGGGGAAATCCAGATAAGTAAATGGGCACGTGCAGTGTATTAAACGTGAGGAGAAAAGCCCGGAACGCTCTGGGACCACGGAGCAGAGGGAGCCAACCCAAACTGGGAAATGAGGAATGAGACAAGGGAGCCCTGTAGGATGAGTAGGAGTGTCTCTGGTAAAGGGTTGTAGGGAAGGGCATCTGGAAAAGGGGAAGTGTGCTGCCAGGTCACAGCGAATTACGGGGGGCTTTTTCTTCTTGCAAAGTGGCTGAGCCTGCAGTCCAACCGGGAATGGTGGAGAGGACTTGGAAGTTGATAATGGAATAGGGGTTGAATCATAGAACGTGGGCTGAGCTGTTTAAATTCTATCCTGTAGGCTATATGCTTCAGTATGATACGTAAGGATTTACCTTTTTCTTGAGAATTTTTTTAACGTTTATTTATTTTTGAGAGACAGAGTGCGAGCAGGGGAGGAGCAGAGAGAGACTGAGACACAGACTCTGAAGCAGGCTCCAGGCTCTGAGCTGTCAGCACAGAGCCCAACAGGGGTTCGACCCCATCAACCGTGAGATCATGACCTGAGCTGAAGTCGGACGCTTAACCGGCTGACGCTAACGCTTAACGCTAATCCAGGCGCCACAGGATTTACATTTCACGGAGATCGCTCTGGCTAAAGTTTGCCAAATGGCTTAGAGTGGAAAAGGTATGAAGGTAGAGATACTAGTTATGAAGTCCTTTGTGCTAACAGAGATTATGCATAATTCTATTACTGCAGTAATACAGGTAATGGTGGTGAGTGTGTAGACAGGAGGATGGATTCCGTGTCTATTCTAGAGGTGCAATTATCTGGTGTTTGTGACTGATTAGATTTGAGAACTTAAATCAAGGGAAATCTAGGATGGCTGGGAACAGGGGTGATAGTGTTTTTCAGAGAAACAGGTAATACACGGGATGGAGGGAGACAGAGGAGGTAGGGATAGTAAGAAATGAATGCAGGTCTAGACCTATCACTTGAGCCCCTTATAAGGCAATGAGATGAAAAATATGGGGAGGGGCGCCTGGGTGGCTCAGTGGGTTGGGCCTCCGTCTTCGGTTCAGGTCATGATCTTGTGGTTCATGGGTTCGAGCCCTGCATCAGGCTCCCTGCTGTTCTCGCGGACCCCATTTCAGATTCTCTGTCTTCCTCTCTCTGCCCCTTCCCCACTTGAGTGCCTCACTCTCTCTCAAAAAAGAAATAAACATTAAAAAATATATATAGGGGCGCCTGGGTGGCTCCGTCCGTTAAGTGTCCGACTTTGGCTCAGGTCATGATCTCATGGTCTGCGAGTTTGAGGCCCGCGTTGGGCTCTGTGCTGACAGCTCAGAGTCTGGAACCTGCTTCGGATTCTGTGTCTCCCTCTCTCTCTTTGCCCCTCCCCCACTTGTGCTCTGTCTCTCTGTCTCTCAGAAACAAATAAATGTAAAAAAAAAAAAAAAAACGAATGCCAAACGCCAAGTTATTTATATAAATATATTGGGAGGCGTCTACAGTAACAGATTTCAGAATCATCAGTATATAGTCCTGCTGTGAATGAATCCACAGAAATTGATGAATTTGCCTAGAATGGGAATAGAGTGACCAGAAAAATGGTTCAAGGGTAAAACCCCACAGGGCAATGATTTTAAGAGAGAAAGTAGTAGTAGTAGTAATAATAATAATAGTAATAATGATAGAAATCATCTGTAGTCTCTTATTTTACCAATAAGCTCTTTTCCAGTTTTATTTGCTTTCATGATTCCATAAGTAACCTTTTAGTTACAATTTTAATATATATACACTGAAAAATGTGCCTGTTTACGAATGTTTAAGCATATTTCCACATACATACATAGACGTTAGGACTGTGCTTTTAAATGTCTCCGTAATATCCCATTATATGGTAATACTATAATTTGCCGTCCATTTTTTTAGTGGTTACTATTTAGACTTTTCCTGAGTTTGCTAAATGGAATGTTTATATTCATAGTGAGTCTTTTCAGTCACTCCTAGAGTTAAGGAAATTCGTGACAAATTTGTATAATTTCGAAATTTCAGGGTGACCTTATAATACAGTGAATCCAAACCTAGCTCAAGATTTAGCTCATTTATGTCTTTGATTTTAAAGACTGTCAGAGTTGAAATTCTCTATTATCAGGGCTGTGACATAAAATAGACCCTTTTGAAGGGGTTTATCATTAATAATACTAGATACAAATCCATACTTCAGAGAGTCTCGTTGTTAATTCTGCTGGTCGGATGTTAACTTCTCAGTAGGTCACATTAACTCATCATTTTTTTTTTTATCTTGTCTTTTGTCTAATAAAGAGTTCACATTAGAGTAGCAATTTTAGCCTTGCTGTTCAATATTTTGTTTGCTTGAGATCATATTCTTAGTGCTACCTTCAGTCATGTATGAGCGCATGCATGCTCTCTCTCTCTCTTTCTGGCAGAAAGTACTTCTATCTCCTTTAACCACTATATGAGGGTTCGTTTAGTTAAAACTTGCTGATATGACCCATTTGTCTTAATAACTGTGTGGGTGCAAACAGCAATCCAATGCAACGTACTGTGCTGTGTAACCCATTGTGGGAGGCACCGTCCCTGTGTGCAGTCCCTGACTTTAGACTTAGGTAATGGGTACGGGTGCCTCATAGTAAAAAGTGGTACAGCTTCTTTCCTTCCTTTATAATTCATACATAGATATAACTAGAATTTCTAATATTTTTCCCTCCCCCCTACTTCCTACTGCAGGGTCCAATTCCAGATCCCACATTGGATCATATTGCATTCCCCTTGAGTGTGAGCACCCTACTTTTGAGACCACTGCTCCGAAAGACATCTCTGGTCTTTGCACTCTTAACAAGCTTCTTCTGTGGGTGACTGGGTGGCTCAGTTGGTTAAGCGTCTGACTGGCTCAGCTCATGATCTCACGGTTTGTGGGTTCTAGCCCCGTGTTGGGCTCTGTGCTGACAGGTAGGAGCCTGGAGCCTGCTTTGGATTCTCTGTCTCCCTCTCTGTCTCTCTGTCCCTCCCCTGCTCACTCTCTGTCCCTCTATTGAAAATAAATACACATTAGACAAGCTTCTTCTGTTGTCTGCATCAAGCTTCTGCTGTCTAGCATGTTCCTGGGACTAGTGGGGTAAAGCTAGTTCATTCCATGGAGTAAACAGAGCCTTTGGACAAAAAGAAAGCATTATTGGGGCTCTTGGGTGAATCAGTCAGTTAAGCGTCCGACTTCGGCTCGGGTCATGATCTTATGGTTCATGAGTTCGAGCCCCATGTTGGGCTCCGTGCTGACAACTTGGAGCCTGGAGCCCACTTCGGATTCCGTGTCTCCCCCTTTCTCTCTGCCCCTCTCCTGGTCGCACTCTGTCTCTCTCTCTCTCTCTCTCCCTTTCAGAAACAAATAAACATTAAAAAAGCTTTTTTAAAAATAGAAAGCATTATTATTAAATACAGTTTTTCTTCAGAAATCTGTAAAAATAGTAATAGCAATCTAATCATGACTGCACAAGTGTATAAGATTACTTACAATGCATCGTATCGTGTTGCCAGTTAAGAATCACTGATATGTAACCAACCTATTGATATAATTAAACACCGATGTTTTCAAGTGCATGCAGCCCTGTGAACTTCGTTGGTGTAGTTACTAGACCTCACCTGAGAGCTAGACCATTTTTCTTTGCCTTCATGGTTTGTTTCCTTCTCTTATTCATTGATTCATCCATTCATTCTACAAGGTGTTAAAGAGTGCCTTCAATAATAAATAAAAGCTAATATTTATTGATTTAGTTGCTTTGTTCCAGTCCCTGTTCTAAGCACACTGAGTATATTAACTGTAACTCTCACAGTTATCCTTAGGGAGATTTTCACAGGCCTCATGTACAATCCCTAGTTGCCACAGGTATTTTCAAATAACCTTGAGTATGCCGGTTCATAAAACCTTGGTAAGAGGGAAGCCACAAACCAACAGTCTGGTCCTGCTGCAAAGCCTTTTCTTGAACTCAAAACTGGCAGTCTTCTGGGTTAGCTGGCAAATGGGTCTGAACAGCATGCCCCAGTGTGGTAGTTGGTTGCTAAGATTGAGTAACAAGCTGTCCATGGCCATTCAGCTAGGAGATTGCTTCAGTAAGCTAAGGACCATGCTAAGCTGTGTAAGTAGAGAAAGTCACATCCTGGTCTAAAGGAGCTCCCAGATACGTGGGATAGAGAAAAAGATGATTGCTCTGCAGTGGGGTATATGTCTATGATAGAGGTAAATATGGACAGCCTTGAAATCACATCGGAGACTGACCTCTTTAGATTTTGGAGACAACTACCACCACATTTGGGCATGTGCTCCTGAGGTATCCTTTCTAAAATCTTTATTAATTACAAATGGTAATAATAATCTTATGGGAAAAATGCCGCAGATGCACGAGTAACTGATCAAAGTGACCCTCACCAGTAATAAACACATGTTGACAACACGTATTCCTGCAGAAGATGCACTAGAAAGGCACAACAGCTCTGTGTTTCATGCCCCCAAGTACAGAGCCTCAGGAAAATCATGAGGAAACGTCACATGAACCCATATTGATGGACATTCTATCAAATTACTCTTTCGTAGTGTTGTCACTATTCTTTGGTGTTCTTCAAAAGTGTCTAGGTCCTGAAGGCCAAGGAAAGAAAGACCTGAGGGGCTCCCTCAGATTAGAGGAATTGAAAAACTCATGGAAACTGAATCCAATATGGGATCCTGGAACAGGAATAGGATTCGAGTGAAAAAACTGGTAAAATTTATTTACTTATGTATTTATTTAAAATTCATTTGAGAGGGAGAGAGGATGCTAGTGGAGGAGGGGAGAGAGAATCCGAAGCCAACTACGCAGTGTTAGTGTGGAGCCCGACGTGAACCTCGAACTCACAAACCATGACATCATGACCTGACCCCAAATCAAGAGTCAGATGCTTAACTGACTGAGCCACCCAGGCTCCCCAAATTGGTAAAATGTAAATGAATTTGGTAGTTGTGTTAATAGTGTATCATTGTCAGCTTTCTAGTTTTCATAATTGTACTATGGTTATTTAAGATGGCAGCATTGGAGGAAGCTGAGTAAAGGGTATATGGGAACTCTTTCTCAAGCAGAGTCTGAGAACTTATAGACCCCTGAGTAGGGTATGAGAATGTCAGTTGCTCTACATTCTTGCCGTTCCTTGATATTATCTGTTGGTATTTTATATTTATACTTCCATGATGACTAATGACATTGAGCACATTTCTTTTAATATTTACATATTATTGGCCACTTGGATTTTTTTAACCTCCTTTTAAAGTGTTTACCCATATTCCGTTAGGTTGTCTGTCTCTTAAAAGTTTTCAAGGAAGGAGTAGTTTGATATGTCCTGCATTATAGGAGAGCCTTTATTTTTGTTTTGGTCATGATCTTGGTTAATGTATTCTCTTATAATGAATTTCAGATTTCAAAAACATCCTAGGATTTCTGGCACTAATACTGACTGAATTACTATTATTTTGAAAAAGTTATAATTAAATTTATAATTAATATCTGTTGGATTCATCTTTCTAGTGTTGAACAAGTGAAAAATGGGAACCAAACTCTTGAGTACTTTGTACTGTTAAATATATTATCTAATTCAATATTCACAAAACCATACATCATAATTATTACCATCCCCAATTTACACTTGTTATAAACTGAGGCATAGAAATATTAAATAAAGTTGACCAAGGCCACAGATAGAAAAATCAGGATCTCAGCCTTAAGCCATTCGATGGCATTTTGTAAAGAGGCCTATTTAGGGAGGCCCAAATACAACACGAGAGACAAAAACTTAAAATGCTCAATTATTTTGTGAATGCCATTCCAGAAACCGAAATTTATTTGGTTGTGATCAATGACACAAACTACTTCGGTACATCATGTCTAGATAATATTTGTTATAAGAGTGGGTTCATTCTTCCTCTAGTCCAGATCAATGGTTTCTTAAAATGTTTGGTTTATTGGGGCACCTGGGTGGTTCAGTCAGTTAAACGTCCAACTTCAGCTCAGGTCATGATCTCACGGTTCGTGAGTTTGAGCCCCGCGTTGGGCTCTGTGCTGACAGTTCGGAGCCTGGGGCCTGCTTCGGATTCTGTGTCTCCCTCTCTCTCTGCCCACCCCACTTGTGCTCCGTCTCTCAAAAAAAATGAATAAACATTAAAAAAATTTTTTTTTAAATATTTGGTTTATGGAACCTATGAGGGACGAGTGTGTGTGCGATGTTAAGGAATTTGAAAAGGTATATACTAGGTTTCCACCCTGCTTGGTGGTGAGATCTTCATTGAAAGGAATGTAGCGTGTTAGCTCTGACATAGAAAGAGCTTCTGAGTAATCATACTCATCTTTAAAAAAAAAACAATTGAAGAATCTGAAAAATCAGTGAGTTGTTTTGGACCTATTCAAGAACTAACGTGACAAGACAAACAAGAAATATGGGGAGACAAGTGACTGTAGAGCATAACTGGCAATATAATCTTTAATTGCAGTAGGAGCTACTGGAACGATAAAGTAGTAGGAACACAAATAGGAATTTTGATGAATCACTGGAGACAGAGAATACTAGCATGAGAGGGGAAAACATTTCCTAGGCGGTTCCCACACTTTCCTGGGTTTTATCTCTAGGAACCCCACTAAGTCCTCATGATGAAGGGCCAAGAAAGATACCATCTTGCCTCTGGCAAGAGGAGGGGAAATGAACCACTGAGAAATTGGTCCAGAGCATTCTTTATTATTATTATTTAGTTTAGTTATTTTTAGAGATAGAGAGACCAAGCAGGGGAGAGGCAGAGAAAGAGAGAATCCCGAGCAGGCTCCTCACTGTCAGTGCAGAGCTTGATGTGGGGCTCGAACTCATGAGCTGTGAGATTGTGACCTGAGCAGAGATCAAGAGTTGGACATTCAACAGATTGAGCCACCCAGGAGCCCCAGCCTAGAGCATTCTTGGGCTCCTCTCCAGGAGAAAAGACTACCAACACCTTATCCCACCCGGGGGATGGGCAGCGCTCCTTCGGCCCCCTCTAGCTGTCCTGTCTCACCTAAGAAGGGCAAAAAAGCTAAAGAACACTTGTGAAACTCACAGCCCAGAGATATTGACCCAATAAAATATGGAGATTTAAGTGTAGCAGTGTAAAATTCTCTTCAGTCTCCATAGTTTACCACCACTCCAACAGGGCTCCAGCATAATAACAGGATTTTAGCTGAAAGACTGTCAAAACACAGACGTTTTGTAAAGAGGCATATTTAGGGAAGCCCAAATACAACACGAGAGACAAAAACTTAAAATGCTCAGTTAAAGCCAGAGAAGGCAGAAAAAGAAGGGAGAAAAAAAAAGGAATAAGAGCAACAAAGAGAAAACAGTTATAAACATGATAACTGACTGTATCAATAATTGAAATGAGAAAGATCTAAATACACCAATCAAAGGAAAGAGATTGTCAGAGAAGATACAAAAATAAGATCCAATGATATATTGTCCACAAATACGCCACTCGATTTTTTAAAACGTTGATTTATTTCCTTTGAGAAACTTGAGTGAGCAGGGGAGGGGCAGAGAGAGCGAGAGGGAGAGAATCCGGACCCCCTACGTGGGGCTTGATCTCTCAAACCATGAGATCATGACCTGAGCCGAAATCAAGTGTTGGATGCTTAACCTAATGAGCAACCCAGGCACTCCCCTCCAAAAAAACCCTCCACTTTAAATATAAAGAATAGGGTATATGAGAAGTAAAGGATTGGATAAAAATTTATTATGCTAATACTAATCAAAAGACGGCCGGAGTAGCTATATTAGTCCCTAGATTGAGAAGAAGCAGAATTATCATGGATCAAGCGAGAAGTGATATGATAAAGGAGTCCATTCTCCAAGAAGATATAAGAACCCTTAATGTGCATGCACTTTACAACAAGGTACCAAAATACGTTAGTTAAAAACTGGTAGAACTAAAAAACTGGTAGAACACATGCCCCCCAAGTCCCCGCTAAAAGTGCTGCTATTAACACTTCCATTGCAACAAATGATAGGTTGGAGAGGCAGAAAATCTCTAAGGCTGTGGATTAGTTAAGACTAATGCTAAATAGCATTATCAATCCACTTGATCTATTTGGCATTTATAGGACACTCCACCCAGGAAGAGCAGAAAACACTTTTCAAACTCACACGGAATATTCACCTAGATAGACCATGTCCCGAATCACAAAATGCACTTAATCAAATTTAATATGGCCAAAATCCTATGTACGTCTCAGGCCACAATGAAATTAAAGTAGAAATCAATAAGAGAGTGATAGCTGGATAGTCCCAAAACATTTGAAAGTTAAACTGCATGCTCCTAAATAACACACAAGTCAAAAAGTCTTGAAACATTTAAAAATATTTTTAACTAAACGAAAATGACAATAGAACTTAGTAAAATGTACGAGGTCTAGTGAAAAGTGTTTGAGGAGAATTGATAGCCTTAAATACATATTATAAAAGATGGTCTAAAGTTAGCAGCGTAACATTTCACCTTACAAAACCAGAGAAAGAGGAGCAATTTAAGCCTAATGCCAGCAGAAGAAAAGAAATAATAAAAATTAGTGTGGAAACAAATGAGAAAATCAACAAACTCCAAAACTGCTTCTTTGAAAAATCACTAAAATTAATAAATCTCAAGTGAGGCTAACCGTGAAGAAAGAGAAAACATAAATTACCGTTATCATCAATGGAAGATCAGTGAACAGTAGCTGATCCTGTGGATATTGAAAGGATAATAAAGGAATGCTATAAAAAAAAAAAAAAGGAATGCTATGAGCAAGTCTAGGCCCCTAAGTTTGATAATATCCATTAAAATGGAAAATTCCTTGAAAGACAAAAACTACCAAAATGCTTATAAGAAGACACTGATGACTTCAACACCCCCCCATCTACTAAAAAGCTTGAATTTATAATTAGTAGCCCCCCCCCCCCCGAAACAAAGAGCTGGGACTAGACGGTTTCACAGACAGATTCCTCCAAACATTTAAGGAGGAAATGATACCAATTCTCCACAATCTCTTTCAGAAAATAAAAGCAAAAGATGTGCTTCCAAAATCATTCTCTGAGCACAGCATTACTGTATTACCAAAACCAGATAAAAGCATTATGAGAAAAGAAAACTACATACCAATATCTCCTATGGACATAGATTCAAAATCATAAAATGTTAGCAAATGAAAATCAAATATATATATATATATATATATACACATATATATATATATATACACACACACATATATATAGAAAGGATTATATTTCACAAACAAATGGGATTTACAGGTATACAAGACTGGTTCACAGGGTGCCTGAGTGGCTCAGGTCATAATCTCCTGGTTCGTGAGTTCAAGCCCCGTATCTGGCTCTGTGCTGACAGTTCAGAGCTTGGCGTCCTTGTCTGATTCTGTATCTCCCTCTCTCTGCCCCTCCCCCACTCATTGTTTTTTTTCTTTCTCTCTCTCTCTCACTCTCAAAAATAAAATAAACGTTAAAAATAATTTTTTAAGAAAATCAGTGAGTCTAATTCACTACATCAATGTGCTAAAGAAAAATCACGTGATTATATTAATTGACACGGATAAAGTGTTTTTGACTAAATGCAACACTCATTCATAAAAATCACTCAGCAAACTAGGAATCGAGGGGACCTCTTGCAGATTGATAAAGAACATCCTACAGATGACACCGTATTTAATAGTGAAAAGTAGACCCTTTACCTCTAATATCAGAAACAAAGTTGAAATGTCTTGTCACTACTCCTCTTAAACATCATAATGGAAGTTCTGGCTTGTTCAATAAGACAGGAGAAACAGAATAAGAGAGGGAGAGAAGGAAAGAAAGAAAAGGCACATAGATTTGGAAGGAAGAAACAAAACTATTTACAAATGACCTGATTGTCTATGTAAAATCACCGCCAACACATTTACCTCCCCCCCCCAATACCAGAACCAATAAGAGAATATGGAAAGGTCATAGGACATAAAGGTAATATCTTAAAGTCAATTGCTTTTCTGTATACAAGCAAGGAACAATTGGAATTAGAAATTAAAATAATGCCAATTATAATAGCACCAAAAAATTAAATAGATAGATAGATAGATATAGTAAATGATTGAATAAATAAACAGGAAAATAAATTTGTGCCGAAGAATTCCAGAATTTATGTAATACTCTGTCCTAAAAGAGGTGGAACTTAACTCTTACTCCTCAATTGTGAACTGTGCAAGTTGATCTTGCAGAGGGCAGTACTGCAAGTGGGGAATAAAAGAGTAATTTTCCAGTGGAGAATTTTTTTTAAGTTGACTTATGGGGTGAGAGGAAGGACAGAGAGAGAGAGAGAACGAGGGACAGAATCCCAAGCAGGCTCCTGTGCTGTCAGTGAGGAGCCCGATGTGGGGCTAGATCTCACGAACCACAAGATCATGACCTGAGTCAAAATCAAGAGTCGGACCCTTCGCCAACTGAGCCACCCCAGGTAGGTAACCCTCTGGTGGAGAAATTTGACAAATGCTACCTGAGCCACGTGATCAAGATCCATACTAACAGTGAGAAGTCATGTTGATAGTATGTACCTTTGATATGATGTGATGAGAATGGCACTTTATATTTGTGGCCTTTCTCAAAGTACTACAACCCCAGAGTAATCATGATAAATTTCAGACAAATCCCAACTCCGAGACATTCTATAAAACATGTGGCCAGCACTCCTCTAAACTGTGAGGGTCATGAGAAATAGGGAAAATCTGAAAGAAAAAGAGGAACGGCCAAGAGGAACCCAAAGAGACATGATAATTAACTGAAATGTGGTGTCCCTGGAGGGTGTAGTGAAACAAAAGGAAATTAGGTTAAAACTAAGGAAGTCTGAATGAAGTATGGACTTCAGTTAATAGTAACGTATTGATATTATTCTTTTAATTATTACAAATCTATCAGAGCAATGTAAGATGTAAACCCTAGGAGAAATTGGGTGCAGAGCAAATGGTAATTCCGTGTACTATCTTCACATTTATTCCCTTTAATTCTAAAAATGAACTGTATTAAAAAAACAGGGGTGTTGGGCAGGGGGATGGGCTAAATGGGCATTAAGGAGGGCACTTGTCGGGACGAGCACTGGGTGTTAAACATAAGTGATGAATCGCAAAATTCTACTCCTGAAACCATTACTACGCTATATGTTAAATAGCTTGGATTCAAATAAAATGAACAACAAGCAAACAAAAAAAATAGTGGGGCACCTGGGTGACTCAGTTGGTTAAGTGTGTAACTCTTGATTTCGGCTCAGTCGTGATCTTGAGTTTCTTGAGTTCGAGTCCCTCATTGGGCTTTGCACTGACTGTAGAGCCTGCTTAAGATTCTCTCTCTTTCTTCCTCTGCATTTCTCCCCCACTCGCACGCTCACTCTCTGTCAAAATAAATTAATTAAAAAAAATAAAAATAAAAAAACAGAAAGCAACGAATCAGGGTTTGGCACATAGTTCCTTGTAATAAAAGAAGCATAACCATGGACAGATTGTGAAAACACTGAATGCACTCCTGAGTTCATAGAATATCAACGTTTTTGTTTTGTTTTTAATTTCTATTTTATAAGGTTAAAAATTTTTTTAATTTTAGTTTAATTAACATACAGTGTTACTCATTTCAAGCGTACTATATAGTGATTCAACAACTCCATACATCATCTGGTGCTCATCGAGACAAGTGGCCTCCTTAATCCCCATCACCTATTTAACCCATCCCCCCACCCACCTCCCCTCTGGTAACCATCAGTTCTCTGTAGTTAAGAGTTGCAGGGCACCTGGGTGGCTCAGTCGGTTGGGCGTCCGACTTCGGCTCAGGCCTCGATCTCCTGTTTTGTGAGTTCGAGCCCCACATCGGCCTCTGTGCTGACACCTCAGATCCTGGAGCCTGCTTGGGATTCTGTGTCTCCTCCCCTGCTCATGCTCTGTCTCTCAAAAATAAAGAAACATTAAAAGAAAAAAAAGTTGCATTTTTTCATTTGCCTGTCTCTTTTTTCCTTTGTTCTTTGTTGTTTGTTTGTTTCTTAAATTCCACATATGAGTGAAATCTTATGGTACTTGTCTTTCTTTGACTGGCTTCTTTTGCTTAGGATTATACTCTAGATCCATCCATGTTGTTTCAAATGACATGATTTCATTCTTTTGTATGTCTGAATAATATTCCATTATACACACACACACATAAATATACACACGACATGTTCTTTATCCATTTATCTCTTGATGGACACTTGGGTTGCTTCCATAACTCGGCTGTTGTAAATAGTGCTGCAGTCAGCATAGGGGTGCACGTATCTCTTTGAATTAGTGTTTTTGTATTTTGTGGGTAAATACCCGGTAGTTTGATTCCTGGATCATAGGGTAGTTCTATTTTTAACTTTTTGAGCAATCTCCATATTCTCTTCCACAGTGGCTGCACCAGTTTGCATTCCCAAGAGTACACAAGGGTTCCTATTTTTCCACATCCTTGCTAAAACTTGTCGTTTCTTGTATTTTTGATTTTAGCCATTCTGACAGAAGTGAGGTAATATCTCATTGAAGTTTTGATGTGCATGTCCCAGATGATGAGTGGTGTTGAGCATCTTTTCGTATGTCTGGTGGCCATCCATATGTCTTCTTTGGAGAAATGTTTGTTCGTGTCTTCTGCCCATTTTTTAATTAGATTGTTTGCTTTTTGTGTGTTGCATTGTATCAATTCTTTATATAGTTGGATACTAACTTTTTATCAGATATGTCACTTGAAATGTCTGCTCCCATTCTGCAGGTTGCCTTTTAGTTTTGTTGATTGTTTCCTCTGCTGGGCAGAAGCTTTTCATTTTGATATATTCCCAATAGTTTATTTTTGCTTTTGTTTCCCTTGCCTCAGGAGGCATGTCTAGAAAGAAGTTGCTATGGCCCGTGCCAGAGAGGTTACTTTCTGCGCTCTCGTCTAGGATTTTTATCATTTCGGGTCTCACATTTAGGTCTTTAAGCCATTTTGAATTTATTTTTGTTCATGGTGTAAGAAAGTGGTCCAGTTTCATTCTTTCGCATGTAGCTGTCCCCTTTTCCCAACACGGTCTGTTGAAGGGACCGTCTTTTCCCCATTGCTTATTCTTGCCCCTGTTTCTTGTTGTTCTTGGCCAAGTAATTTTGTAAGTATGTCATTATACTAAAAAAAGTGAATTTTTGCAAGAACTTAGAAAAGATGAAAGTTTCATTGTGAGCTGTGCACACTGAAGAACGTTAGTGGTTTTAGTTTTAATCCAGCTGCATGCTATTGGGATGTAGCATAACTGCCAATTATTCCATGACCTACTTCTTAATATAACAATAAATGTCAGTGGTTCTGGAGTCAATGATAGTATTTGAGGGAGACACTATTTCTGAATTCTTCCTCTACTGAGTTATGTATTAGTTTGACCAATCCAGGGCACAGGAGTTCACTGGAATCATACTGAACTGGGTAAGGCATCTTTCTCTTGAAAACATACATATTTGGGGCATCTGGGTTAAGCATCTGACTTAAGTCGGTTAAGCATCTGACTTCACCTCAGGTCATGATTTTGTGCTTCGTGAGTTCGAACCCCTATTGAGCTCTGTGCTGACATCGCAGAGCCTGCTTCGGATCCTCTCTCTCTGTTCCTTCTCTGCTCATGCTCTCTTTCTCAAAAATAAATAAGTAAACAAACAAAAAAAAAAAGAAGGATACAAATTCAACCATTAATCAGCTCAACTTGATCTTCTTTTGCATGCGTTGTATACTTCCTGTTTGCCCCTTCCCATCTGTTCTGTACCGTTCTTTACCCTACTCTCTGCCCTAGAAAGCTGAAGGCTACAGGCTAAATTAAAGGGTTCCTTTGTTCTGTGGCTCCCTGTTAGGTTTAGACAATAGGGAGCACCAGCTGGAAAATAAAGAGGAAGAAAAGGTTAGGGCATTTGGTCCTCAGATTCCCTTCCTGTTGGGTGCCTGAGTGCTGGTTGTGTCCTACAGGTAGGTTTTAGTACCTTCCACAATCCTATACAGGCCCCGTTGCCTTACCTTATTTGGTGGAGGGCTTGTAAAACGTCCAGCAGGCTTTAAAAAAATTGTTTTTATTGTTTATTTTTGAGAGAGAGACAGAGCATGAGTGGGGGAGGGGCAGAGAGAGGGGGACACACAGAATGCAAAGCAGGCTCCAGGCTCTGAGCTGTCAGCACAGAGCCCGACGTGGGGCTCAAACTCCCGAACCGCGAGATGGTGACTTGAGTCGATGTCGGACTCTTAAACGACTGAGTCACCCAGGTGCCCCAAATATCTAGTAGATTGATTTTAGCCTGGGGTTCCTCTACTAACCTGTGTTCTTTTCCTACCTGTATACCTTTATAAATTGAGTCTTCATTATATTTTTCTTCAAATTAACCTAATGAGACTGTCCCATCTGTTGACTTCTAAGAACCCTGTCTGCTACCTCAAATTTAACATGCCCCAACCTTTGCAACAACCCTCTCTTCTAAGAGCTGTTTCCCCCATGTTGTTTTTTTGAATATGTATTTATTTATTGGGAGAGTGAAAGTAGGGGAGGGGCTGAGAGAGGGGGACAGAGGATCTGAAGTGGGCTCTGTGCTCACAGGCTGACAGCTGCGAGCCTGATGTGGGGCTCGAACCCACAAACTGTGTGATCATGACCTGAACCAAAATCAGATGCTCAACCAACTGAGCCACCCAGACACCCCTCCCCATATTGTCAGATGGCAACTCCATTCTTCCAGTTGGTCAGGCCAGATAGCTTGGCTTGACCTTTACCTCTCAAACCTTGCATAAAATCAGCAAATCCTGTTATGTCTATCTTAAAAATATGTCCAAGATCTGGCCACCTAGGATTGTTGGCACTATTATCCCCTTGGTGCAAGCCAATATCACCTGTTGCGTAGATTTTTATAGGTTTCTCCTAACTGGTTTTCCTGCTTCCATCCTCGCCCTGTGCGATCTAGTATTATCCTCACAGCAGACAGAGTGATCCTTAAAACACACACACACACACACACACACACACACACACACACACGTCATATTCTACCATTGCCTTGCTCAGTACCAGTACCATGTGCCAGCATGACCTGGCTTGCCCGATCATGAATCCTCTCAACCTCGAGTAGCATCTGGTCTGGAGAAAGTGCCTTCAGCTGATCTGTCACCGGCAATCAGTCAGATGGAACTCGAGAAACCTGAGTCCCCTGATGGTGTGGACAGACATTAGATCATGGAGGTGTGCTGGTAAGCAGATGATCTTCCCCTGGACCATGCAAGTCCACCCTGTTCAGACATCCACTCCATAATATAACATTTCATCCAGAAGAAAAACACTGCTTCTAAAGGCTTCTTATTTCCTTTAGCATGAAATCAGAGTCTTGACCATGGCCTCCAAGGCCCTTACATGCTCTGCCCTTGGGCACCTCCCTGGTCCCAGCTTCTCCCATTTTCCTCTTCATTCTTTCTGTTGCAGCCACTGTTGCCTTCTTGTTATCCCTTAAACAGACCAGGCATGCTCCTGCTTCAGGGCTTTCTCTTCCCATTCCCTCTCTTGGATCACTTTTCTTCCAAATATCCCTATGGCTTACGTTAGATGCTGCCCGACTGTGCCTTTACCTAGGCAAGCCTTCCCTCAAGCATTCCCTGCGAAGGAGCCTGACTGCCGTCTCTCATCTCTATCCATCTCTCTTAACTCTTGTAATTTTCTTTAGAGCATTTATCACCAGACAACTATTTCTGTTTTTTTGTCTTTCTTCCCAACCTGAATATGAGGCAGGAGTTCTGACTGTTTTGTTTATAGCTGATCTCCAGTGCCTAGAATCGCTCCTAGTACATAGTAGGCATGCCACAAATAGTTATGCAGTGAATGAATGTATATGGTAACTGACATCATCGTGCGTTTTCACACAATGGTTTTGCATTGTTGCATATCCAGTTTTCAGTAAAGGTCACATAATTTCAGACTAGACCTTCTAACTCTGTGTGGGAAGTTTCCCGGAAGGAGAGAAGCAGTGTACTTTAGCAGTACAGAAACATCTAGGTTTGCGAGCATAATTTCTTCCAAAACCTGCTTGTAATGCAAAGCACTCGTATATCAAAGCGAATTTAAGAACCATTGGCTCAGCTGTGATCATGTGGCATTCAGTGGCAAGTACTACTTGTATTGCAAGACATTGCTAGTCATGTTTTTGTTGAGAAAATTTTCATCTTTATCTTGGCCCGTTGTATCCAAAATAGATGCAATAATTGTAATTGTGAGGTATGTTTTCCTAAATGCCTATCAAGTATCTTACTCGATGTGTTATTATGAATAGAGCGGAGATTATATGTTACCTGACTGGATAAGGTAGCATTTATTGCCTTCTTTCTCTTTGGAGAGTTAGAATATTTCCACATACAATTTGCCATACAGTCAGTGTTTTTGCCAGGAGAATCTTTGCACCTCATTCTTGAACTTGTCATCTCCCCCTACCTACTGTCTCCAGTCCCAGCTATCCTCGTATGCTGGTCAGTGTGTCTGCTCTGGATTTTCTCAATGTTATCTTGGAGTTAGGCTGGAAGGTGATTGGAACCGGAGTTTCGGGTTGCTTTATTTAGTGCCTAATAACCATTCCGTAAAGGAATTGCTTTTACTGAATGATACTTGGGCCCTAAACCATTGGCTCCTTTTGAGGGAACTGGTGGAAACCAAGTGAAACCCAGTGTCACAAGTTACTACAGAGCACAGTCAGTAATTTCACCCACTGCTTTCCATAATATTCTCTACAAGAGGACCCACGGAAGGAACTGTTCTCAGATTTATGTATCACCACCAAGCAACGTTTTTTTCTATCTTATGGACTCTTTGAGTTGTGTTATCATGTTTACTTTACAAAGCGAAACGAAATTGTTGTAACTATATAGAACTTTCTGCTTTGCAACTCCAATATCATCTCTGACTTTTTCCTATCATATCAGTCCCCGCAAGTGTTCATTTGTATTCTTTTGTACAACATGTCTTTTTGAAGGCAACCTTAGATCCTTTGTGGGACAATCTGGGGTATAAATAAATAACTGGTGGGTGTTTTTTTGTTGTTGTTTTTCGTTTTGTTGGTATCCCACTGTGCTGCATCATTAATTGTGTATGAGCCTGTACTGAGCTGGAGGAAGAAATCTGCACGCCCTAAATTGTATTTTTAAACCTGACAGTTTACAGAATAGTTTAAAAAATGAATGAGCTCAAAGCCATTTCCTTGCACGGATCACTGATGATCATGCTTCTCCAGAAACTCTTAGAGTTGTTGACATCGTCATGTTATTGGCTGCATAATTAAAATTAGTTACAAATTTTAAAATGTGTATTTCGTTGTTTTCCACTTATCTCCAAGTTGAATGCTAATGACATAAGTTGGCAAAATGTTAATATTTGGTGAATCTGGGTTAAATATATGTAACTATTCACTGTATTCATCTTTTGACTCTTTGGTGGGTTTGAAAATATTTATTGTAAAAAGGAAAACATAAGCAAATAAAAATGTAATGCTCGCAAAGAATCCTCTGCCCCTACTCCAGCTTGAAATATGTTAGGCTGAATAGAATTCAAAGAATCACCAGTGTTATGCGAATCTTGAAGCAATTCTTCTATTATGCTAATGGATGGACATCTGTGCTTCCCTCCTTACAGATGAGGGATGATTTGTGCTCAACAAAATCAAAAGTGTCTTTGAACATTATTCCAAGTTAAATACTGTTATCTTGTGCCATTGAGTTATGTGAACGGGTCAGAACTTTGTTCAAGCTCTTGTGTCTGATATTTACTTTGTAGGTACTCTCTGGTAAATATCATTCTCTGGAAATGGTTTCTTCATTTTTTTTTAAGAGCTATGTTTCTGTGAGATTGACATATTTGGGGGTGAAGAGTATAAGTATCACTTAAATCTCTCGTGGATTTTTTCTCACTTCATAAGTTTGCTAGCTTCTTATACTCGTCCTCATCCAGAGGGAAAATCTTTATGTCACATGGCTGTGGTTCTGAGTTGCTCCATATACTATGAAACACAGTGACTGCTTCACTCTAATGATACAACTTGTCGTCCATTACCTGCCTTTCCCAGAGCTGTCAAACATAACTTGAGCCATTAAACTCAAGGGAGCTTTCCAGATCTACACATGACTTTTTTCCAAGGGGAGAGAGTAGAGTCATGTAGCTTATTATTGTGAGCTAGTCAACCCAGTATTTACTGAGCACTTACTAGGTGTTCTGACCTTTTCCTCGGTAAGATAAAGAAATTCGTTGTGCTTTAAAGGTTAGCAAAAGTTGAGGCGCCTGCATGGCTCAGTCAGTTAAGCGACTGACTTTGGCTCAGGTCATGATCTCCCGGTTTGTGGGTTCGAGTCCCACATGGGGCTCTGTGGTGACAGCTCAGAGCCAGGAGCCTGCTTTGGATTTTGTGTGTCCTTCTCTCTCTCTGGCTCCCCCCTCCCCCTTTTGCACTCTGTCTCTGTCTTTCAAAACTAAATAAACATTAAAAAATTAAAAAAAGAAGGAAAAGAAAAAAGTGGTTAGCGAAAATTTTTGTGGACAGAGATGGGAGAAAGGTGTACTGCATGGGGTGAAAAATATTTTTCAACACAGGGATAAACAAAGGATTATATTCAGAAAATCCAACAGTATTACTGGTGTTTGGCTGGAAAATTGGTTGGGTGACAGGGAATATTGAGAAACAAACCTTGAATACCATGCAAGATAACTGATCATTTACCTTTTCGCCATTTTATATTGACCGAAAAATTTCTGAGGAGAAGACAGATTGATCTGGTTACGGTGAGGAGGATAGAGGCCAAAAGGGATGAGTGTAGGAAAGGAGATGGTTTTAAAACCTACTGGCAATGGCTTACACAAAAAAGTTAAGCAGGCTTGTACCAGTGTCTTAGAAGGGTAAAAGGGAATCATGGGAGAGAGATAACGAAAAGAAATTCATTTAGCCAATGATTGTTAGGAGTACGATTATGGAGTAAAGGGAGGATGAGATGGAAAAAGTTCTCGAGGTTTCAATCTTGGGCAGAGAGAGAGGGAGACACAGAAGCAGAAGCAGGCTCCAGGCTCTGAGCTGTCAGTACAGAGCCTGACGCGGGGCTCAAACTCACGAGCTGTGAGATCATGACCTGAGCCGAAGTCGGACACTCAACTGACTGAGCCCCCCAGGCACCCCATAAGTTTCAATCTTGAAAGTACTAAAAAGCTAGTGAGGGTGTTAGAAGAAATACGAAATAAGACAGGATTAGAAATACGAAATAAGAGACGATTTGCATCGGGAAGTGTTAACATGTTTATTTGAAAAAACATTTTAATAATATACATATGGAGAAATGGACTGATTTTAAGTGTTTAGTGGCTTTCTTGAAATGGTTACCTGTGTAACCCACAAGTGGATCAACATATAAAATAAAATGTTACCCAGACACCTCCATGATGTTCTTAGTTATTATTCTAACTTATCTCAGTGTAGAACAGTTGTACCTGTTTTGGGGTAATACATTGATAGGCTGGCAAATATTTAACAACCAGCTCTGAGGGGTAGATGAGGGCGGAGCCCTGATCTGTAACTTTTGAAGATTTCTGTGGTGTAACTACTCCCACCGCAGGTGATTGTGAACTACCAAAAATAGATAGACGAAGGTGGAGTTGAGAAGAAATACACTCCGTGAGTTCTCACAGGCTGATATGAACAGGCTCCATCACACGCATGGAACAATATGATGTATATCTTTTTGTGTTAGCAACTATCGCCTACACGTATGTTTGTAAGATTCATCCACGTGCTGGTGCAGTAGTGGTTCATACTGGTTTATTCCTAGATCCCGATTTCTTCACCCAAACTAGAGGCGGACAATTGGGTTGTTTCCGTTTTTAGCTACTGTAAATAATGTTGCTAGGAAGCCTCTTGTACTTGACTTTTCTATCGGGTATATACTTAGGAGTTCATTTACTGGTGTGCAAGTGGCCAGCTTGCCAAACAGCTTTCAAAGTGGTGTGCCAGTTTACACTCCCGGTGGCATTATCTGAGAGGTCCAGTCCCTGTATAGCCTTGCCAGAACATGGTATTATCAGTCTATTAATTTAGCCATTCTAGAGATTATGTAGTAGTACCTAATTGTGGCTTTTGTTTGTCTTTTCCTCATGAGCTATGAGTTTGGTTACTGGCCATTTGGACATCATCTTTGGGACGTGCCTTTTTGGCTTTTGGCCCATTTGTTTTTCATTGGGCTGTCTGCATTTTCTTACAGATTTCCGAATAAGAGTTCTTTGCTGAGTTGATAAATCTGTGGCTTGATTTTTCCATCTCTAAAATCTCCCAATTTTAATGAAATCCAATTTGTTAGGCCATAATAGTTTATACTGTTTGGTATCCTGTTAAAGGATATTTTCCTACTTTACAGGCATTGAAGATACTCTCATGGGTTTTTTTCTAATTTTTTTTCCTTTCCACACTTCAATGTAACGTATATACCAAATTAAGTTTTGTTTATGCTGTGAGGTAGGAGACTGGAGTTGTTTACTGTATGAGTATACAACTGATTTGAACCATTCCTTCCCTAGTGCGCTACTCTGGCACAATCCTGTTGTCTGTCCAATAATGACAAATTTGTTTCTTTTGTGTGTGTGTGTATGTGTGGATGAGTGGTGTGTGTGTTTGGGCATCTGTGTAGTGTGTGTGTGTGTGTGTGTGTGTGTCTGTGTGTGTGTGTGTGTGTCTGTGTGTCTGTGTAGTGTGTATATGGTGATTGTGTGGTGTGTGTGTGTGTTATGTGTGAGTATTGTAGGCATGGTATGTGTTGTATTTGTGTGTGTGTGTGTGCGCACGCGCGTGCAAGTTTTTATTTAAATTCCAGTTAGTTGTTTTTAGTTTCTTTTTTTTTTTTATAACCTTACCATGTTTCTTTTTTTCTTTGATTTTCCTTATTTCGCTGGGGAGAATCGCTGGTACATGTTGGAATTAGTCTCGGTGGTTATCTGTGCTTCATTTCCTATGTCAGGGGGAAAGCATTCAATAATTTATCATTAATTATGACATTTGATAAGCAGTGTTTTTTGTTTCGTTGGTTTTGTGTGATAACCTTATAAAAGATTGAGAAAGTTGTTATCTGTTTCTATAGATATTAAATTTTATCAAATAATTTTTCATTATCCATTGAGATAGTCCTACAGATGTTTTTTACTTTATTTCGTGTTAATGCAGTAAATTGCATTGACTGATTTTTGAATGTTAAAGCAACTGCACCTTCCTAAAGTTAACTTATTTGTGCCATTTTATCCTTTTTATAGGTTGATGGATATGATTTGAAAATGTTCCTTTAGGTTTTAAAAAAAATCTCTATTCATAATAGAGTTTTATCTATAATTAACCTTTTAAATAATGTACCTACATATTTTGTATCAAGGTTATCTTAACCTCACAAAACTACTTGGAAGAGTCTCCTTTTTTTTAAGTTTCTGGAGGATTTTTCTGTTTTCTTAAATTAGTATAATTTTTTTCTTAAATATTGGAGATAATTTACTGGGCAAGCCAGCTGGGCTTTTGGAAGCTTTACACATTTTGAATTCACATTCCTTGCAAGAAATAAGGCTATGCTTTTTCATTAGATTGAGATGTAATTAATGTACCATAAATCAGCCCCCCTTTAAATAATAAAACTTAGTGGTTTCTAGTATATTCCCAAAGTTGTTCACCTATCATTACTAATTCCAGAATATTCTCATCACCACAAAAAGACATCTTGAACTCATTAGTAGTTACCCCCCTATTCCTCCTTCTCCCCAGCTCCTGGAAGACTGTAGTTTACTTTCTGTCTCAGTGGATTTACCTAGTCTGTACATTTTATATAAATCGAATTATACAACATGTAGATTTTGTCTGACTTTTTCACCTAGAATATTGTTTTCTGGGTTCATTTATGCTTCAGCCTGTATCAGTACTTCATTTCTTTTTATGGCTGGACAATAAGGTATAGATATACCACATTTTGTTTATCCATTCATCAACTAATGGATGCTCTTTGGCTGTTATGAATAACTCTGCTGTGAATATTCATGTATAAGGTTTTTGTGTGTTTTTCTTTTTTTTTTTTTTTACATATATTTATTTTTGAGAGACAGAGAGAGACAGAGCGTGAGCAAGGGAGGGGCCCAGAGAGAGGGAGACACAGAATCCGAAGCAGGCTCCAGGCTCTGAGCTGTCAGCATAGAGCCCGACTTGGAGATCGAACTCACAAACTGTGAGATCATGACCTGAGCCGAAGTCGGCCGCTCAACCGACTGAGCCACGCAGGCATCCCTGTGTATGTTTCAAAGATTTTTTATTTTTAAGTAATCTCTACACCCAACAAGGGGCTTGAGCTCTCAGACCCCACGATTAAGACTCACATGCTCCACTGACTGAGCGAGCCAGGCTCCCCTCGTTCCCAAGCTTCTGTATGAACTTACTTCATTAATCCCCAGGGCAGCTATCCCACGGTACGTTCTGAGTAGGAATGTATGAGGTTTCGATTTCTTCACATCCTCGGTACATGATACTGCCTATCATTTTGATTAGAGTGATCCTAGTATGTGAGTATGATTAGAGCGATCCTAATATGAAATGCTATCATATTATTTTGATTTGCATTTTTGTAATAAATAAGAATTTCCAACATGTTTTCATGTACTTATTGGCCATCTGTATGTCTTTTTTGGAGAAACATCTATTCAAATCCTTTGCCAATTTTTAAATTGGATTATTTACCTTTTTATTTTTTAGTTGGAAACCTTCTTTATATATTCTGGATATAAGTCTTTACCAGATATATGGAGAATATTTTCCCTCATTCTCTCTCATTTTCACTTTCTTGTTACAATCACTTAAAGCACCAAAGTTATTTTAATTCAATTTACCTTTTTTCTTGTTGGTTGTGCTTTTGTTGACATGTATAAGAAACTGTTGCCTGATCTGGAGTTGTGGAAATTTACACTTTTAGTTTCTTCTAAGGATATTATGGTATTTGTTCTTATAATGAAACCTTCACATATTTTGAGATTATTTTTCTGTATAGTGTAAAGTTAGAGTCCACATTCATTCTTTTGCATGTGGATATCCTGTTGTCCCAGCAGCATTAATAGAAAAGACCATCTTTTTCCCCCCTGAATTGTCTTGACACCGTAGTCAAGGATCAATTGACCATAATTGTGAGAGTTTATTTGTGGACACTTTGTTCTATTCTATTGATCTGTACCATCCTGTGTTGACAGTATAACTTTGTAGTAAGTTTTAAAGTCAGGAAGCTGGAGCCTTCCAACTTTGTTCTTCTTTCTTCAGGATTTTTTTTGGGGGGGGGTGCTGTATAGAATCCATTGTATTTCCATACACCTTTAGGATCAACTTGTCATTTACTGCAAAAAAGGCCACTGGGATTTTGATAATGCACCGACTAAATAGACCAATTTGGGGAGTATTGTCATCCTAACAATTAATAATTAAGTGTTACCACCTTAACAATGAAGTCTCCTAATTTATGAACATGGGGTTATTTTCCATTTTTAAGGTCTTCCTAGTTTTTTAAGATGACATTTTACAGGGTTCAGTGTACAACACCTGTACTTCTTTTGTTAAAATTATTCACGAATATTTCACTTCTTTTAATGCTATTGCAAATGGAATTGTTGTTTTGTTTTTTAATGTTTATTTATTTTTGACAGAGAGAGAGAGAGACAGAGAGAGAGAGAGAGAGGGGGAAGGGCCAGAGAGAGAGGGAGACACAGTATCTGAAGCAGGCTCCGGGCTCTGAGCTGTCAGCACAGAGCCCGATGTGGGGCTCAAACTCTCAAACCGCGAGATCATGACCTGAGCCGATGTCGGACGCTTAACCTACTGAGCCACCCAGGTGCCCCTGGAATTGTTTTTTTTTAAGATTTGAAGTTGTGTGTGTGTGTGTGTGGGTGTGTGGGTGTGTGGGTGTGTGGGTGTGTTTGTGTGTGTTTTGATAGAAAGAAAGAGAAGGAGGGGCTGAGACAGAGGGAGAGAGAGAACCCCAAACAGGAACCATGCTGTCTGTGCAGTGCCCAGTGTGGGGCTTGATCTCACAACCGTGAGATCATCGTGAAATAGGAGTCAGACCCTTAACCCAGATACCCATGTCTTACAACTTGTAACTCCATTTACTCTCATTCTTCTTTGGCTTATCATTTTTATGTATTTTAATTCTCTATTATAAACTCATAGATTAATACTATTATTGTCTCAAACAGTGAAGTCATCCAAATATTTATCTTTTGTAGTGGCTCTTTATGCATACTTGCATTACTATAATTCTATTTCGGATAATTTTCCTTTTTTTCTTCTTCCTGCTAACTATGGTATATCTTTAATGAATCCAATAAGGTTCTGTTTGCCTAAAAATCTATGGATTTTCGTTGGGGGGAGGAGGGAAAAAAATCTATGGATTTTCAAAGTGCCTGGTTGGGTCAGACAGTTAAGCCTCTGGCTCTTGATCTCAGCTCAAGTCTTGACCTCGGGTCGTGAGTTCAAGCCCTGCATTGGGCTCTGTGCCAGATATGAAGCCTACTGAAAGAAAAATAAATCTACGGATTTTCTTTTTATTTTTGAAGGATATTTTCCCTCAATTCTAAGTTGGTAATTCTTATATTTTAGCATTTCAAATAGGTCAGTCTACTCTTTTTTGTGTATTATATGTGTTGAAAATTTGAATGTTTGGGGCGCCTGGGCGGCTCAGTCGGTTAACTGTCTGACTTTGGCTCAGGTCATGATCTCTAGGTTTGTCAGTTTGAACCCCGCAAGGGGATCTGTGCTGGCAGCTTGGAACCTGGAGCCAGCTTCTGATTCTGTGTCTCAGTCTCTCTCTGCCCTTCCCCCACTTGTGCTCTGTCTCTCTCTGCCTCTCAAAAAAAATAAAATAAAAATAAATGTTGAAGTTACAGCATCCTTCTTTACCTTCTCATGATTGCCAAGTGAACTTCTTTCATGGTTGCAGAATTTGGAAATCGTATTAAAAAATTAAAAAAAAGAGAAAAGAAAATTTGAATGTTTGTCATATAGTCTTATTGTTCTTTAGGAGGTAATATATCATTGTCTGTGTTCGCTTCAATTTTTTTTCCTTTTTCGGTTATAATTTTAATGACTTTATGCTTATATGTGATTTTCTTTGTAATTACACAGTTGGGATTCATGGAGCATCTTGATAATGTTGTTTGAGAAAATTATAGGCTTGCAATTTTTCAAAGATTACTTCCACCCAATCTCTCTTTCCAGTCTTACCAGAAATACAAATTATTCATATGATAGGCTTTTTCCCACATCCCACGTATCTATCTCTTATACTCTTTTCTCATTTCTTACTTTTTCTCTCTGTGTTTCATTGTGTGTCTTTTCCATCACCTTACTATTCACTACTGCATCCTTTTTTTCGGTGCTGATATGCCATTGATTATATTTCGTGTTTAATTTTGTGTTATTAAGCTTTCCATTTTGGAATTTCTAGCTCAGTCTTTTTTTTTTTTAATAGATTCCAGTTCTGTAGGGAGAAATTTCTTTTTTTTTTAAATCTCTTTTCTTGAATGACTTAATCCTGTTTATAAAGTTTTAAAGTCCATGCCTGATAATTTCTGAATAGTCGTATAGGTTCCATTTCTTTATTTATTTCTCTTGATTTTTAGCCCTTTGGTTCTGTTTCCTGCCATGCTTTTAATTTTTGATTGAATGGGAAGTGTGGTTTATAAAGATTCGCAGAGGCTCAGCTCCAGAGAAGATGTACTTGGCTTCCAGTATAAGGTGAGGCTAGAGGAATCACCTTGTCCTAGGTGAAAATGCTCCGTTTTCACACTGCTCTTACTTTTAGAGTGTAGGCATTCTGTAGCATCAACTAACATTCTGGAGTGTGTATCTGGGCACGTTTTCCAATGGTGGGCCCTGACTGCTGGTCTCCATCCTCTTAGCGGTTGTTTTCTTCTTGGTTCTTGGTTTCTTCTTGGTTCCAGAATCATGCTTCATGTGTTTTCAGATTGCCTCAAGGGAAGATGGCATGCCTGATGTCAGGTGCGTCTCAATGTGTTTCCTTCTCTCTGGGATGCTGGTCCTTTGACTCCTGACTCTTCAAGGTCTTCAATTATTTTTGTATTGCAATAGCTTTTATCCTTTTCTCTCATTGGGAGATTTAGTCTGTGAACAACTAATCCTTTCTGGCTAGAAACTGGAGGAATATTCAGGAGGCCTTATATGACGGTAGTCTGTAAATTGGATTTTAGGATTTAGAAACAAGTAGTAGCTAGCCTTGTAGATTTCACTCTCGTCAACATGCGTAAGATTTTTGAAAGCTTGGAACACCAAGGGAATGAGATCATTAGAAAGGCTCTACCAAAAAAGGAATGTAAAGCAGTAAGTGAGAAAAAGAAAAGGTCACTAAAATAGGAAGATAACTGAAGATGTACAATTTCACAGAGAAAGATTCAAGAAGAACATAACTAAATCGAATTTTACAGAATTCAAAGAGAAGGAAGAGTCAGAAAGGATCATTGAATTTCATGTCTAGGAGGACACTTTTGACAATTTAGTGAGTAGTTTTAGAGAAGATAGGAGTACTGCTTAGATTGTGAGAGATTAAAGAATAAGAAAGCATTAGGAAATGGAAGAATCCGATTTTTTAAAAGGAATTCAGCAATAAAAGAACAGAGAAGGATCAGAAACTTAGTGGTGTAGCAAATCTCAGGAAATGTTTTAGAGAAATTTTAAGTATATGTGAATATAAAGGTAGGAGATTTTAAAGATCCAGGTAGGGGGGAGATTAACCTTGCAAGTGAGGACAAAGGTATCTATGATAAGGATATCTAAGGTGTGGAGTTGTGAATACATATAAATGGGAAACCTAGAAAAGGAAGCCATGGAATACTTCATCTTCTGAGAGAGAATGAAAGGAAAAGAGATTCCATTTATTTTATTTTTTTAAAGTTTATTTATTTTGAGGGAGAGCGAGCGCGAGTAGGGGAGGGCCAGGAAGAGAGAGTCCCAAGCAGGCTCTGTGCTGTTAGCAAGGAGCCCGACATGGGGTTGAACCCACGAACTGGAGATCATGACCTGAGCCAGAGTCAGATGCTTAACTGATGGAGCCATCCAGGTGCCCTAAAGCGATTCCATTAATTCCAGTTCAGAAGGAGTTGAGGTTACAGGCTGAGGGTAGGGATGAGAGTCAAATTTGAAAAGAATGAAGTTCTATTTTTTTTATTAAATTAAATTAATTAATTTTTTTTGTAGACAGATTTCGAGAGGGAGGAGAGGGGCAGAGGAAGAGAGAGATTGAGAGAGAGAGAGAGAGAGAGAGAGAGAGAGAGAATCTTAAGCTCCACGCTCAGCACTGACCCTGATGGGGAGGTCTATCCCCTGACCCTGGGGTCATGACTTGAGCTGAAATCAGCAGTCTGAATCTCAACCGACGGAGCCACCCAGGTGCCCCAGAAGAATGGAGTTCCAGAGGGACTAACTTCTGAGGGCCCTTGGAATTACAGGGCTCAAGGGACAGTGAAATGAAAGTGCTAAACATCCACTTGGATAATCTTCTTAGCTGATTTTAGTGACACGCTCATCAACGAGAGAGACCTGGACACCCACAAACTACAGATACAGATGGGAGGAAGTTAATTTGAAAGAAGATGTGTTTCGGGACACCTGGGTGGCTCAGTTGGTTGAACGTCTGACTTTGGCTCAGGTCATGATCTCACTGTTCGTTCGTGGGTTGGAGCCCCACCTGGGGCTCCCTCCTCTCAGTGTAGAGCCCTCTTCTGATCCTCTCTCCCCCCACCTCTGCCTCTCCCCAACTTGTGCACGCTCTCTCTCTCAAAAATAAATAAACATTAAAAAAAAAAGATCCCTCTTTCTCTGCCCCTCCCCCGTTCATGCTCTATCTCTCTCTGTCTCAAAAATAAATAAATGTTAAAAAAAAAAAATTAAAAAAAAAAAGAAACAAGATGTGTTTCAAAGGATAAAAGATTATCAAGCAAGAGTGGGAGAAAATAGAAAGAAATGTTTTTTGTTGATAGCTCTTTGCTGTGAGAGATGAGGTGCCTTATCAGAGAGTTATGTGCTTGGGCGCTGTGATTTTTATTTCCAGGGTATTGTACAAACATATAAGGATGCATTGGAATTTGATCCAAAGCGGCACAGGAAAAGGGAGTGGCAGAGTGTCTTGCAAAAGGCGAGTGGGCCTGCAGGTGAACAGATGAAGTGGAAGGCATCCAAAGGAGAGGAGGAAGTCGCGTTGGTGGTCCAAAGATGAGGAAATGTGGATCATGCCATTGGGACATGGGTGGACCTAGCGGGTATTACGCTAAGTGAAGTTAAGCCGGACTGAGAAGAACAAATATCACGTGCTTCCACTCCTGCGGGATTTGAACAAAAGAAAGGAGTAAACAAACAAAAAGCAGAATCAGACCCATAAATACACAGGACAAACCGGCTGGCGGTTGCCCGAGTAGGGATGGGCAAAATAGGTGTAGGAGAGCAGGAGATCCAGGCTTCCAGTGAAGGAATGAACTAGTCACTGGAATAAAAGGCACAGCGTAGGGAATATAGTCCATGGTATTGCAGTTGTGGTGAGCACAGCATAAGGTATAGACTTGTCAAGTCACTTTATTGGGCACCTGAAACTAATGTAACAGCTGTGTGTCAACTCTACTAAAAAAAGAAAACGAGGACGTGGGATGCTGGGCAGTAGCCCAGACGCGCATGTTAGGGACCAGGCACTACTGCGGAGGCTGGAAGTTTGTAATTGGGATTATGTTCATTTACATTTTGAAAGAGAGAGAGAGAGAGAGAGAGAGAGAGAAAGAAAGAGGTCGGCGGGGAGGGGCAGAGAGAGGGAGACTGAATCTGAAGCAGGCTCCAGGCTCTGTGAGCTGTAGTGTATTTTCCAGTTACACCTTTTAGTGTATTTTCGAAGTTGGTTGTAATTGGCATCGAGTGACAATTTCTGGATTTAAATTCTTCATCAATTTTCCTTCCTGTGGAGGCCATACCAGTTCAGGATTAGCTCTTCATAAGGTGTAAAGAATTAGGAATTCTATTCCAGAAATGTTTTCAAAGTCACGCCAGACTGATGTTTCTCGGTTTTGAGTCCAGTCTTCTCTCTTGGGACTTCAGTTTTGTTCATCTTACAACCTGGCTGATGTGTAGCTCCTTTATGAGTTTTTTTAAGGGGATAATTTCCAAAGTGTCTCTTTCATGTCTATGGTTCTCATCTGTTCTATTCCTTTTCAAATAGATGTAAGGACTAGCTCTTTTGCTAAACATATGGTTCAGTGCCTGATATTTACTGGCTCGATCTTGGACCCAATTTATTAGTTTAATCCCCAATTCCCTGTTTTGTTTCTCAGCTTTTTTGTTTCCTTTTGTAAAGTGGAAACACCACTCTTGCTGAGACTCTTCTGATGTAGGCTAAAACCCATACCACAAACATTTGGAAACCTACTGCTGCTTGGGGGGCCATATGGCAACTTAAGAGAATCCCAGTTACTGCTGCCAACTCCCTGACTGCTAGGAAAACAGAACTCCATTGTTTCTAAAGCCCTGGGAGGGGGGAGAGCTAAGTTTTCCTCCTTCTTTTGCAAAACAGCAGGAACTGTAAATAATAATCCTCTAGGTAACACAAGTAGGTAAACATTGCCAAGGTTTGTTATCTGAAGTGCTAAAATTCCTACCTTCCTGTTGTGTTGTTGTTCCACTATGGGTTCAGGATTTCTGCTGCTCCTGGTGGTACCCAGCCAGAGAAGAAATAAGATGGGGCAGAAAAATATTATGTGTATACCTAGGGAACATGGAGGAATCTGTTGGTTTTTTATCGTATTTCGAATCTGGAGAAACATTTCGTTTCAGATAGTTATTTTATCCTGACAAAAGATTGGAAACGCGACTCTCTTTCATTAGCATTCACTAGAGGACCACCACTTTCCGTTCTTACATTATTTGTTTATATGTATTTTTTAAGTTTATTTATGTATTTTGGGAGAGAGAGTGTGCGCATGTGGGATGGTTTGGAAGGGGGCAGAGACAGAGAGAGAGAGAGAAAGAGAGGTAGAGGTACCCAAACAGACTACCCAACAGTCTGTTTGCTACCCAAACAGACTCCGTGCTGTCAGCCTGACTTGGGGCTTGATCTTATGAACCACGAGATCGTGACCTGAGCTGAAGTCAAGAGTCAGATACTTAACTGACTCAGCCACCCAGGTGTCCTGATTCTTACATTATTTAAAAGTTTTCTAGGGGGGCCTGGGTGGCTCAGTCAGTTAAGCGTCTGACTTTGGCTTCGGTCATGATCTCACAGTTCATGAGTTGGAGCCCCACATCAGGCTCTGTGCTGACAGCTCAGAGCCTAGAGCCTGCCCCTCTCCTCCTGCTTGCGCTCTGTCTGTCTCTCTCTCTCTCAAAAATAAATAAAAACATTTTAAAAAATTTTCTGGTGAGTTAACAGTTCTTGGATATATGAAACCTGGCGGGCAAATCCTGAGTGTTCTTCTTCCTTTTTGGTATGAAGATTACTGTACATATTTTTTTTTAAGAAAATAATTTTCTGTTGTTTACCCGTGTGAAACAGGTATGATTTGTGTCGCTTGACTGATTATTGTGAATTCATTGCATATTTGCTTACTGTACGGGAGAAATATATAGAATATTTTTTTTCCAACAAATCACATGTGATTGGGTATTTATACCACTTTTCATTCTCTTCCTTGTAGGGAGCCTTGTTAATCAACAGACTCTCAGAATCGTCCTTTTTTATCCTCTGAGAACTTGCTGTATTCCAAAGGTCCACTTGATGCTCAGTGCCATGTATAGGAATAAAATATGCTGCCCGGCTTTCCCAAATAAATGCTCCATTTACTGGAATCTGAATTATATTTAGTTGCATAAGTCCTAGGATGGATGTGTCAGTGTGTACTGACAAGCACTAATAATTGGTGTTGATTAGGAAAATCATAGAAAAGGTAACATGAAAAACATTTCAACAGAGAGAAAGAGCGTCCTTGAGTTGGGAGTGGGGATGGGATTTCAAGTAGAGGAAAAAGCATGAAGGAAGGTCTGGAAGGTGTCTAAAGTGTCTAAATTGGTATCTGGTTACAACTTATATGGACATTTCAAGCTTCGCTACATCGAATTGGATGTTAATACAAGTACTTGTAAAACATCACAGCAATTTTATTTTCTATCCGCGTCTTTTGGCAGAAGAAAACATTACTTCAGATGTGAGTTCTCAGCCCAGTATCCCATAAGATAGGTTTCAACCGTTTCGCGTGGCAGTACTCACCCACAAGGGTGCATGCAGAGACGGGTACACAGGAATACCAACTGTGCCCTTTCCTCTTTGCGTGTCCACCCATTTCTCTGAGAACGTAAGCCTACTTTTGTAACCGGAGATACTAATGAAGCAATTTCCCATTCTATCTTGGCATATAGTACCATAGCTAGTCACTTAAACATTTCTCATGTTGGGTGTCACATGTACTGTCAGATCACAGAGAGGTTGACAAAGTTTTCAGCGATACAGAAGTTAGCTCTAGACTTTCCTGCATGCCAGAAGTTTCTCCTTAGCTGATTTCGCTCTGGCTTCTCATCTCCACGATGTGAGTTCTGAGAAACGGCCGTGCCATCTGCTCTAGATGAGCAGGGGCTTGTTGTAACCAGCCTCAAATGGCCACCAGTAATCTCAGCCTCCCAGTCAGTGTTCATTCACACCCCCTGTGTAGTCTCCTCCCAATACCAGAGGAAGTTTATCGGGCGTAACCAATAGAATACAGCAGAAATTATAGCACATCACTTCTGAGATTCATTTATAAAGACTGTGGCTTCCATTTTGGGTTCTTGTTCTAACTCTCGGGTTGCTTACTCTCAAAAAAGCCAGTGGCCATGTTGTGAAGACAGGCATTAAGTCTACGAAGAGGCCCATGTGGCAGGGGACTGAGGTCTCTAGCAGATGGCTAGTGACGAACTGAGCTCTACCAAGAACCATGTAAGTGAGTTTGGAAGCAGATTCTCCAGCCTTGGTTGATGCAGCTATGGCTGACAGCAACCTCATGAGTGACTCTGAGCTACAATTACTAAGTTAACCCACTCTTGGATTTTGATCCACTGAAATTAGGAGACGATAAATCTTTATTGTTTTAAGCTGCTACATTTTGGGGGCAATTTCTTATGCAACAATAGGTAACTAATTCATGACACGTTTGAGTGAGAGTTTGTCTGCTTCAGAAACCACAGAGGTGACTCAAAGTGGGTCTTTGAAATTTCTGGGGATGATGACAGGTGATTTCATGTCACCTCAACAAGGCATAGCCTCTGAGCACCACTCTGGGCTCATGCCCCAGAGGATGTAACTACACAGTTAGAATGTAGAAGCTTCAGATGCATGATCCATCATGTCTGGGACCACACTTCTGCCTGAAACATGCAGCATCTCTGTTTTCATATTTGATCCTTTAATTTAAAACCAGTAAATGTCTTATGTATCCAGTATGTGGTTCAGATACTAAATTTTGATTTCAGCCAAACTAAAAAGCAAAAGGCAGTCCTCATGGTTGGAAGTGAGGAAACAACTCATATATTTGGACAAGATGGATCCCTCAGCAGCTACATAGCGGTGAGAGGGGAGTTGGGCTTGTGAATGGAGACCCCTGTGTGGGAAGCAAATGGACCCGGAAAGAACCTTGGTATCTTCTTTTGTAAAATTAGGGAAACAACAACCAACAGAGATTTTGTGATGATTAACTGTGTTACTGGTTGTGAAAGTATTTGCCACTTTTAAACATCATTTAAAAATACGAGGCACCTGAGTGGCTCAGTCGGGTAAGCCTCTGGCTTCGTCTCAGGTCATGATCTCGTGGTTCTTCAGTTCGAGCCCCACATCGGGCTCTGTGCTGACAGCTCAGAGCCTGGAACCTGCTTCGGATTCTGTGTCTCCCTGTCTCTCTGGCCCTTCCCCTCTCGAGCTCTGTCTCTCTCTCTTTCTCTCTCTCTCAAAAACTCTTGATTTCGGCTCAGCTCATGATCTCAAGGTTCCTGGGTTTGAGCCCCACCTCCGCCTCTGCACTGACAGTGCGGTTCTTGCTTGGGATTCCCTTGCTGTCCCTCCACTGCTCATGCTCTCTTTCTCAAAATACATAAATACATACATACATAAATAAATAAAGAAGGTTAAAAAAAAGGCATTCTCTAAGGTGCAGTGCATTGGCCTTAGGAAATGTGTCCATTCACAGAAGAGGAATCCCGGATCCATTGAGCAAATATCATCTGAGCACCTACTTGGTGCTGGACACTGTGCTAGCACTGTTGGGATGACAATAATGAGCAAAAGAAACCTAGTCTTTGCTCTCAGAGAATTTACAGCCTAGTGGGGGACGTAGTAATGAATCCAATGCTCTCACATCAAGTGAAAACAAAACTCCCGCAGTGACTAGTGAGGTGGTTGAAGGACTTTTAGTAGACCTAGAAAGGGAGATTGGACCACTTGAGGAAAATCACAGAATGCTCTCCCAGGAAGTGACACTTGAGCTGAGACCTGAATGAGAAGTAAGGGCTAAATAAGGGTTGGAAGTGCCTCTCAAGATGAGGGACAAGCAGGTCCAAGTGACCCAGTGGCAGGACGGTGTACTCTGAGTGGTAGGAACCAAAAATCCAGTGAAGCTGGAAGGCAGAAAGTGCAAATCCTTTTCCGAGTTCGTGTGTCTGCCTTGGTCTGCAGTCGACCCGTTGGCATTTCTGCACGTCAAGCCCCTGATAGTGAGGGTAAAACTTGTTTTATTTGCTCCTCTCCCAAACATTTTTTCTCTTAACTGTGTTTCTTCACTGTGTAAGGTTTGGGGGAGGAATTCTTGAAAGATGCAAAAATAGTACATTCCCTTTGTGGTTTTTGCATCTCTTTTTTTATCGCGTTGGATGAGCAAGGTCTGAGAACTATACTGTTGGGAAGTAGGTCCTAAAAGAACCATTTCTTCTCCTTTTAGCTTTGGTGTGGAGCCACTAGCCAGGATTGACGAGCTCTGTAAGAAAGATCTTTGTGCAAATGATTAATTGGGAAGAACACCCACACTTTTTATCAGAGGACTAATACCCTTAATTTGCAAAGAAAGCTGGGAAATCATTAACGTGTGTGTGTGTGTGTGTGTGTGTGTGTGTGTGTGTGTGTGTTTATCCTAAAGGAAAAACAGGTGAAGGACATGAATAGGTAATTTACAGAGTATCTGATACAAATGACCAATAGGCATGGGAACAAAAGTTCAGACTCAATAGTGGAAGAAAATGTAAGACGATATCATTAATTGCCTTTGAATTCATTAAGATTTCCAACACTGTTAATATCCATTGTTGATGACTGTATAGGAAAATGAATATTCTCATACAGTTTTCACAAGTTTATGAAGGCATCGTGTTGGGCCCACCAGACCACCAGGAGATTTCCTGATTTGCTAGGAGGACTCACGGGACTCAACATATAGTCCTACTGAAGGCTGAGTAATTTTATTTTTTAATTATAATATAGTTAACAGAATGTGGTATATTAGTTTCAGGTGTACAACATAATGATTCAACAATTCTACACATTTTTCAGTGCTCACCACGAATGACTGATTTATTATACTGAAAGCATACAAAGTAAAATCGGCAAAGGGAAAACGGTACATGGAGTTTGAGCCCCATGTCGGGCTCTGTGCTGACAGCTCAGAGCCCAGAGCCTGCTTCCAATTCTGTCTTCCTCTATCTCTACCCCTCCTTCACTCATGCTCTGTCTCTTTCTCTCTCAAAAATAATAAATATTTTTAAAAATTTTTAAAAAGCTTTGATGAAACAATCAACTGACTGTATATAAAAGGATTTATTTCTGGTTATCAGTTCTCTTCCATTGATCTATGTGCCTATTCTTTTTTTTTTTTAATTAAAAAAAATTTTTTTTTAATTGCGGGGCTTGAACTCAGGAACTGTGAGCTCATGACCTGAGTCAAAGTCGGATGCTTAACCAACTGAGCCACCCAGGCGCCCCTGTATGTGCCCGTTTTTATGCTAGTACCACACAGTCTTGACAAATAATGGCTTTGTAGCAAGTTTCAAAATTAGCAAGTAAAGGTACCTAACTTATTCCTTCTTTTTCAAAATTGTCTTGGACATTATGGGTCTTTGCTTTTCCATACAAATTTTAAGTTCAATTTTTAAATTTCTGCAAAAAAAGAACCTGATGAACTTGTATAGAGATTGCATTGAATCCATAAATAAATAAAGATAAACTTGCCATCTTAACTATTGAGCCTTCCACCTTGTAAACATGGAATGACTCCCATGCATTTAGATGTTTTTAATTTCTCTCAGAAATATTTTGTAATTTTCATTGTATAATCTTACAGTTCTTTAGTGAAATTCACTCATAAAGATTTTATTTTTTGATGTGATTTTGAAAATAATTGCATTATGTTTTTAAAAATGTTTATTGTTGAGGGAGAGAGAGAGAGTGGGGGAGGGACAGAGAGAGAGGTAGACAGAGGTTCTGAAGAGGGCTCTGCGCTGACAGCAGAGAGCCTGACACGGGGCTCAAACTCATGAACCACAAGATCATTACCTGAGCTGAAGGCAGACACCCAACCGATTGAGCTGCCCAGGTGCCCCTGAAAATAATTGTATTGTTAATTTCAATTTTCAGGTTGTTTATCATCTGTATATAGAAATACAAGTGATTTTTTTGTGTATCGATCTTATATTCTGGATATCATATTAATTCTAATGGTTTCTTTTGTGTATTCCTTAGGATTTTGTATTTGTATTACTTTTTCTTTAAATGTTTGATACAATTTACAGGTAAAGTTATCTGGACCTGAGATTTGATTTGTAGGACGATATGTAATTATAAGTTCAGTTTCTTTACCTATTGTAAGTATTATAGGTATATTCAGTTTTTCTATTTGTTCTCAGCTCAGGTTGGTTAATGTTTTAAAACTTTGTTCTTTTCTTTTTTTAAAAATTTTTAATGTTTTATTATTTATTTTTGAGAGAGAGAGGCAGAGCATGAGTGGGGGATGGACAGAGAGAGAGGGAGACACAGAATCTGATGCAGCTCCAGGCTCTGAGCTGTCAGCACAGAGCCCGACACGGGGCTCGAACTCACGAACCATGAGATCATGAACTGAGCCAAAGTCAGACACTTAGCTGACTGAGCTACCCAAGCACCCTTAAAATTTGTTCTTTTCATATAAGTTGTTGAGTATGTTGACATAAACTTGTTCATACTATTTCTTAATCATTCTTTTGATTTTAGAGGTGTCAGTGGTGATGTCCCATATTTCATTGCTCATTTTGGCATTCTGTATCTTATCTTTTATTTTCATGGTTAATAAATGGCTAATGGTTTGCCAATTTAGTTGATCTTTTGAAAAAACCAATCTTTGTTTTTGCTTGTATTTATCACTTTTGTTTTCTGTTTCATTGATTTCTATTCTATTCTGTTTCATTTCTTCTCTTTGCCTTGTATTTAGTTTGCTCTTCTTTTTTGAAATCATTAAGATGTAAGCTTCGATGATTGGTTTAAGTTCACTCTTCTTTCCTAATATAGTCATTTAAAGCTGTAAATTTCTGTCTAATCACTGCTTAACAAAAATTATGATGTGTCCTTTTCATTTTCTTTCAGTTCAAAAGAAATTCCAGCACCTTTGTAGTTTCTTTTTTGACCCATGGATCATCTAGAAATGTATTATTTAATTGGCCCATATTTGTGGAGCTTCCAAATTCCCTTATTTTTGATTTCCAATTTAATTCTGTTGCGATTAAAGGATGTATTTGGTATTATTTCAGTCCTTCCAAATTTATTCATACTTTATTCATATGGCCTATTGTGTGGTCCTTGTGGAGACTTCCTCGGAAATAGTCTGCATTGCTGTTGTTCCATGTGTACTTGAAAATAATTGCTGTTGTTGAGTGCAGTGTCCTGTAGACATTCGTTGGCTCAATTGACAGTATTGCTCAAATCTTCTATATTTTTGGCTGTTTTTCTTTCTAATCGTTACATCAATCAGATGTACTTATTGAGAGTGCAGTGTTGCGATCTCCAAGTATTACTGTTTAATTGTGTATTTCTTCAGTTCTGTAAGTTTTTGTTTCACGTGTTTTGGAGCAGTGTTAGGTGCATATATACTTGTGATTACTCTATCTTCCTGTTGAGTTGATCCTTTTTATTTTTTTAATTAAAAAATGTTTATTTATTTTTTGAGAGAGACAGAGTGTGAACAAGGGAGGCATAGAGAGAGAGGGAGACTCTGAAGAAGGCCACAGGCACAGAGCCCGACGCGGGGCTCAAACCCACGAACCGTGAGATCATGACCTGAGCCATAGTCGGACACTTAATTGACTGAGCCACCCAGGCACTCCTGTTTGTTTTAAATATTTAAAAAATGTTTATTTATTTTTTGAGAGACAGAGAGAGCACAAATGGGAGGAGGACAGAAAGAGAGAGAGAGAGACTGAGGGAGAGTCCCAAGCAGGCTCCATGTTCAGCATGTACTCCAATGCAGGGTGTGGGGGGGCTGGATTTCCCAACCCAGAGATCACAACCTGAGCCAAAATCAAGAGTCTGACGTTCAACTGACTGAGCCACCCAGGCATCTGGTGAATCAATCCTTTTTTTAAAATAAAAATAAAATTTCCCTTTTTGTCTCTAGTAACATTTTGTCTTCTTAAGGTCTACCTTGTCTGATTTTAACATCCAACTCTTTTTTAACATCTGCATTCTCTGTCTTTCTCCATCTTCTTGTTTTCAACGTATTTGTGTCTTTAACTGTGTCTCTCATGGACAGTATATAGTTGGGTTCTCTTTCTTTTTATGTAGTCTGATAACCCCTTACTTTTGTATGGGACTTTAAAAAAAATTTTTTTTACATTTATTTATTTTTGAGAAACAGAGTGAGTCAAAGCGTGAGCGGGGGAGGGGCAGAGAGAGAAGGAGACACAGAATCTGAAGCAGGCTCCAGGCTCTGAGCAAGCCGTAGGCACAGAGCCTGATGCGGGGCTCGAACCCACAAACTGTGAGATCATGACCTGAACTGAAGTCGGATGCTCAACCGACTGAGCCACCCAGGTGCCCTTGTATGGGACATTTAACTCATTTATACTTAGTGTAATTATTTATATGGTAGGATTTACATTTGCCATTTTGCTCTTTGTTTACTATGAGTCTCATCCTTTGGCTCCTTTCTATTCATTCATTATTTCTTTCTTTTATGTTAAATGGATATTTTCTAGCATATCATTTAAATTTTTTATTGGCTTTTCTTCTCTATTTTTTGTTATTTTTATAGTTGTTGTTCTGGATATTATAAATAACATCTGAACTTTGAAAGCAATCCGTTTGAATTAATACCAATGTAATTTCAGTTGGATGCAAAAACTTTGCTCCTATACATCTCCCTACTCTTTTCTTCCTTTCTGTTCTTTTTTTTTTTATAGATTTTATTTTTAAGTAACCTCTACACCCAACATGGGGTTTGGACTCACCATCCTGAGATCAAGAGCTAAGTGCTCTACTGACTAAGTCAGCCAGGCACCTCTCTTCCTTTGTATTATTGACATACAAATTACATTTTTACATTTTGTATTAACTTTCATTATGATTGTTTTATGCAGTTGTCTTTCAAACTAATTAGGAGAAGAAAGGAGTTAACATATGTTTATACAGTTTAAAAAAATTACCCTTTTAATTAATTATCTTAACAGTCTTCTGTTTTCTTTGTGTGGATCCAAATTATTATCTGATGTCTGTGTTTTCTTTAGATGGAAGTGCTCTCTTTTATATTTCTTATAAGGCAGTTATCCTGGTGAGAAATTCTTTGTCTTTGTTTCTCTGGCGATATTTTTATTTATCCTTCACTTTTAAGGGATAATTTTGCTGGATATCTGTCTTATTTGATAGTCCCTTTTATTTTAGCCCTTGGAATTTGTCATCCAACTATGCTCTGGCCTTCATGCTTTCTGACAGAAATCACCTGTTACTCTTAGTGAGGATTCCTTGTATGAAGAGTTTTTCTCTTGTTGTTTTTAAATTTTTTTAATGTTTATTTGTTTATTTATTTAGTGTTTATTTTTGAGAGAGAGAGAGAGAGAGAGAGAGAGAGAGAGAGAGAGAGAGAGATTGAGACACAGAATCTGAAGCAGGCTCCAAGCTCCCAGCTGTCAGCACTGAGCCCGACGTGGGGCTCGAACCCACAGGCACGAGATCATGACTTGAGCAGGTCAGACGCTTAAATGACTGAGCTACCCAGGCTCCCCTCTCTTGCTGTTTTTAATATTTCCTCATTATCTTTGACTTTTGACAATTTGACTGCAAGGTGTGTAATTGCAGATATTTGTTCACTTTTCCTACTTTGGAGTTGGATGGACTTGTGGTTATGTAGATTAATGTTCTTCATCAAAATTGGGAAGTCTTTGGTTTTTTTTTACTTTAACTTAATTTTTTCAAATGTTTTTTTTCTGCCTTTTCTTCTTTCTTTTCTTACTCTGGGGCCACCATCATGCAGATGTTGGTAAGTTTAGTAGTGCCACATGGGTTTCTGAGATTCTGTTCATTTTTCCTCATTCTGTTTATCTTCTGTTCCTCAGACTGAATAATCTTAATTAACCTCTTTTCAAGTTTGTTCTTTCTGTTGACCGCTCAAATCTGTTGGTGAGCCCCTGTAGGGAATTTTACATTTCAGTTATTATAATTTAAATCTGTAGCATTTTTTTGGTTTTCCTTTTTTTAAATTTTGCTCTTTTGATATTCTCTATTTGGTAAGACCTGGTTGGCATACTTTTATTCTTTGATTCTAGTCCTTTATTTCTTTGAACATATTTATTGTGGCTTATTTAAAGTTTTTGTCTAACTTGGGGCACCTGGGTGGCTCAGTTGGTTGAGCACCTGACTCTTGATTTAGGCTTAGGTCATGATCCCCAGGTCGTGGGGATCTGTGCTGAGTGTGGAGCCTGCTTAAAATTCTCTCTCTCTCTTTCTCTCTCTCTCTCTCTTTCTCCCTCTGCCCCTGTCTGCTGCTTGCGTGAATTGTCTCTCTCTCAAATTAAAAATAATAATAAATAAAGTCTTTGTCCAACTTAAAATCTTGGGCCCCAGTAGACATTTTCTACTGCTTGCTGGTTTCCTGTGTGGGGTCGATAATTTCCTGGTATGTTGCAAATTTCATAATTCTCTTTAAGCGGGACATTTTCGATAACATTCTCTGGCAGCTTTGGAATTAGAGCTCCCCATCACCCTGTGGATTAGTCGTCGTCTCTATGGTTAGTTTTGTGCTTTCTGCTTGTTTGCTTAGTGCCTTTCCTGGACTATGTGTATAGATTTCATATTCCTTGCTATGTGTGGTGACTGAGCTTACTTAAAAGTAAAAAAAGAAAAAAAAGAATTAAGCCTGGCTTCTTATGGGTCACCTCTGGATCAGTATAGTTTAGTGGTCAGCCGATGATCAGTCATAAGAGTTCCTTAAATACACTGAGAGAAATAGATCTTCTGCCCTTTGTCAGGTGATTCTGTCTCTGGGTGTCGGCATTCCTTCAAATATCAGGCATTTTTAAAGTCAGCCTAAGCTTTCACTTTCTGATTGCCCAGGGCCTAGAGTTCAACCAAAAGTGAGTCACTTGGGCCCTCTCCTTCCTCATTTTTTCCCCAAGCATAAGCACACTCCTTCACGTGCACACAGACTACTAAGCCCCCAGAGATAGCTATTTTTTTTACATATTTATTTATTTATTTATTTATTTTGAGAGAAAGAGAGAAGCGGGGTGGGGGGGGTGCACACGTGCTTGCCTGTGATCGGGGGGAGGGGCAGAGAGAGAAGGAGAGAGAGAATCCCAAGCTGGCTCAGAGCTCTCAGCATGGCTCCTGCTGGGCTCATTCTCAGGAACCATGAGATCATGACCTAAACAGAGATCAAGGGTCAGAGGCTTACCTAACTGAGCCACCCAGGCGCCCGGCCCCCAGAAATATCTTCAAGCTTTCTAAAGTCTCTTAAGGTTGCCTACATCCCCAGGTCTACCTCTGATATTTTTGGCCAGGCTCTTGTTTTCCCCAAATGAAATCACAGTCTTGGGCAGCTGTGTTAAGAATTCCAGCTGATTGCCATTGTTTTCAGTCACACCCTGGGGACAGGGTCTGTCTCACATAGCTGAGCTCTGAGACTGAGTAGTAACAATTCTCTGGAAGTGGAGCTTTTACAGAGAGCTGTGGGTCTGGACAACATACTGACCATGCCCCGGGTGGGGGGGAGGCTTTTTTTTTTTTTTTTTTTAATTTTTTTAACGTTTATTTGTTTTGGAGACAGAGAGAGACAGAGCATGAACGGGGGAGGGTCAGAGAGAGGGAGACACAGAATCCGAAACAGGCTCCAGGCTCTGAGCTGTCAGCACAGAGCCCGACGCGGGGCTCGAACTCACGGACCGGACCGCGAGATCATGACCTGAGCCGAAGTCGGCCGCTCAACCGACTGAGCCACCCAGGCGCCCCGGGGGGAGGCTTTTCTTTTTTTTTTTAATTTTTTTTATTTTTTTATTTTTTTTATTTT